>NW_014578112.1:44535-49590 GCF_000485595.1 Priapulus caudatus
CTACGAGTTCCAGAGAGTCGCATGAACCAAGCTAGCACAAGTAAGGGGAGATGAAATAAAGGAGATCAAGATATAGAAAATGTATATTAAGTAAAAAGGAGAGAGAGGAATGGATGAAAAAATGGTCGAGTGATGAAAGAAGGTGGAGGTGGTAATGAAACTGTATCGGTAAGGCCCGAGTAGCGTATGTTAAAGCAGCGTATATTTTTCATAAGCGTTTGCTGACAAGCTCAAGTTAGTTATTTGCTAGTGCATTAACGCATTGACCAAGTAGCTGGTATTAATGCGAAAAAACGATCTGCTTATAGAAGATCTCAACTAACCAGTAATAGTGAATCACAAGAAGCATATAATATTATGCGCAAAAATACTTATGCACATTTAAAATTCATTAGGGCAAGTGTGTCAAAATGCAACCGAGATGACAGCATTAGAGAGACAACAACATATTTGGTGTGATACCCTTAGTTGTTGATTTGAGATGACCTTGTTGTTGGTCGTTATAAGCCTGTATGCTGAATCGATCAATTAGGGGCCGAGTTACAGAGCGGAAGGGAAATATGATCAAGGTCAAGGTAAAGGTCAAATAAAGGTCGCAGTGACCTGGTTTTAGTATGCTGCCCACCTTCTCCTCAAGATGTGTAAGTAGACCAAGTTTGGTCACGCTAGGTCCAGTGGAAAAAATACACGGGTGCTCGGGGCGATTTATAGCCCCGGAAATGCCAAAAAGAGACCCCGGAAATTTGCATAGAGTTCAATGCAAACCAAATTTTAGAGTGCTATTTTCATGCACGCGAGCTTGAAAAGTAGCCCACCGAAAAATAAATTTTAATTTTTTCCCTGGCTAGGTCAATTAGGGGTCGAGTTATAGAGCGGAAGGGAAAATCTCTGCGGCGGACCGAGCGGCGGCGGCTGTACAGACATGAAACCATAGTATCCCCGCCGACTTCGTCGCGGCGGCGGGGGATACAATTAAGAGCTATTACAGGATAGTTGTTTTGCTACCATAACCATCGTAATTTTGCAAGCAGTTGTCAAATGAAAATATTATGTGCAGGCACAGTGTGCCATACGATCTATATATCACCAGGAAGTGATTTAACGATTATTAATAGTGTACATATGTACAGATTTTCTAAACACCAGTAGTTTCCAGTGTAATGTTCATTTTAAAATGTTATTTTACAGAAAGAAAATAGAAATATTATGGACCATTATATTCATTTTGATTAAGTGATTTTAACTAGACAAGACTAATATCTCCGAAACACAACAGGTAATGGAATTGGCCCTACTTCTGGATTAGCCCAAACCTTCGCACCACCAGTGTATCTTAGGTGTGTATTAAACCTAGCAACAACGAGCAATATCAGAAATAAATAAAGACACCACCTATGACTGACCATCTACAATAAACTATTCAACTTACTTCCCCCTACAGTAACCGTGACATCTTCATTCACTGAGTTGCTGCCTGTAATCTCACACCTATATGTGCCTGCATCATCTAGATCCATGTCTGTTACTGTCAGCGTGTACGTATCTTCATCATCGTCAGAGCTAAGCACGGTTGACACTCTGCGATCGCTGGTGATCCGATCCTCATCGCTTGTCAGAACTGTGACATCTGAACCATCAACTAGCTGCCACTCAACCTAGTGCAAGAAGAGGTTTTTTAACGTATAAACATTATACTGTATAATACGTACATATTTAAATATGTTTGATTTGACAGAATTCAGCATTTAAGCTGCCCATGATAACAGCTCCTTGGTATAGTAACATTTGAGTCACTGTTCATGAAATTTCATGCATGTTCCGACCCACCTTTCTTATAATTCGCTAACCCATATATAAAATAATCATCTTTTCAGCACTCTCCCTTTTTATCTTTACTGTGCTAAACAAATCACGTCTACCATATCAGGTATATGGTAGACACGATTTTCTATATATCACCCCAATAATGGGGAACCAAAATAAACCTGATTTGAAATTTTAGAACAAATGATTGTTGTGGTAAAACCGCACATGCGTGGAAGGCTCAACTATCGAAATAGTCACTCCTTACTAGTCGATGCCCCGTTTGGTTAAATGTGTTAAAAATATTTAATACGAAACAGATCGAGCAGCTTAAATAAGTTTCAAACAAGGCGACCTACAAGTGCATATAGTTATATAGCATCTACGTACAGTATTTTAATAAATCATTTAAAAATGTAGCCAGAGTAAAATACTAAAAAAATCGAATAGAAATAATAATTCTTTGACAGAGCAAACTGCACCTTGTTTCTGCTACCCAGTCCTGTAACAGTACACTCCAGTGTGAGATCTCTGCCTAGCCTTACATCTGTTTCATCGCTAAAAACTACAATCTCTGGTCCTCCTCCACCTGCCAAAGGGGAAAAATGCAATTTAAATATGATTTCACACTATAATACCACAATGTATAACAAAAAAGTTTCTAATCGAGATAATAAGACTATGTTCAGGTTGGCCCTCAAAGGCCACTTTTATAGAGGTTTCTAAATTATACATGAACACCAAATCAGTAAACAGGTGTCAACAATCATGCAGTTAATACTTGGGTGCAGCGCATATAGAGCCTGTCCAGATCTGAAACTCGTCATGTCAGTTTGCAAGATTGTGAATCTGACCTGATTGTATAGAAAATGTGCCAAGCTCAAGTGTTTCCTCACCTCCTACAGTGACCTCCACATCCTCGCTTACAGGATCATCATTGGTTGTCTCACATCTGTAGGATCCTTCATCTGAATTTCTGATATTAGTAACCGTTAATGTAAATATGTCCTCATCTCCATCAGTGTCCATCTCTGTGCTGAATCTTCTATCACTGATGATTCTGTCTTCGCCGCGGGTCAGTACTTCAACGTCACTCCCATCCACTAGCTGCCACTCAACCTGAGAGCAGTTATGATTATTATAGCGTTGGAAGATGACTATAACAAACAATGCAACTCAGAACATTGCGACAGTGAAACAATGAATATAAACTTTACATTAAAACATGTTTGTGTCTAATATCTGACAGGTATACTATAAGTAGACTATTACACTTACAGTTGAAGAGGTAAGGCCCGTGACAAAACATTCCAGGACCAAATCGTTGCCAGTTCTGACGGTTGCGTCAGAAGTGATCTCCACAATCTCAGGATCTTCTCCACCTCCAGACCCTGAAGCAGAAGACCGTTAATAAATATATAAATGATAAACGTTTAGCTTGTTTAAGAACGCTTGAAAAATCAATGAACACCCAATTCTAGCACGTAACGACTCAACTAAGGAATGAACTTGTTGACTATTATTTGCAACTAAAATAGTAATAGCTAAACGCCCTAAAGTCCGATTCGCATAGGCATTACCTGTGCTGATATGAGTAAAAATAACCCGTGTTATCTGTCTACACAAGGAGAAAACTACAGGTTTGTAAGCCTGAGTTTCTAGAAGCCAGGTTATTTGGGACCACCATCTTCAGTTAAGAATAATGGTGGTCAATGCAACAAAAACAAAACACTGCACTGGTAAAAACAGTGTGTACACACAAACCTAAAGGTTTACAAACACCTCTTTACGTGTTTTATCAACTAACCAGAGGTTTTAAAAAGTCATCCTAGACAAGAGCCACAGAGCGTCTGGGCTCATCTGAGGTCTGTTGCTACGGTTATAAACGTAACATTTAAGTCGTGCGTAGTGACACCTTTGTTAAGCGCAGATATGCAGATACACAGTTGCGTACACATCATTTCAGCAACCTTCTGCATTCTGCATACCTCCCAAATCCCATTGGTTGATACAAATTGCGTGCCTGAAACTCCTGTTTTATGGTGCATTGTGACCCTAACCTTAACCCTATTAAAAAAAAAAAATTTAATTGTTGCCAAAATTATTTGTTGTTATTAAACTGTTGTAAATAAATCATGTAAATATTTGCGTTAATTGGAACAAAATAGTTAAATGGATAAAAATAGAAAAATACAGAAAACAGGTAAATAATAAAAAATCTGATGGGATCCGATCCAAGGACCTTTGAGCCGTAATCTTGTGCTGTACCCGTTCGGCTATCCAGGATTATTGGCTTTCTACATTATGGATGTGCCATGAATATGAGAACACTGTGACATCATTGAGGCAGTTCAGGAATCCATGTTTTTGATGGATAAAGGGGTGACTAACAAACAATGCAACTCAGAACATAGCGACAGTGATACAATGAATATAAACTTTACATAAAAACATGTTTGTGTCTACTATCCGACAGGTAAGTAGACTATTACACTTACAGTTGAAGAGGTAAGGCCCGTGACAAAACATTCCAGGACCAAATCGTTGCCAGTTCTGACGGTTGTGTCAGAAGTGATCTCCCCAATCTCAGGATCTTCTCCACCTCCAGACCCTGAAGCAGAAGATGCTTATAATTATATATAAATATAAACGTTTATGCTTAATTGTTTAAGAATGCTTGAAAAATCAATGAAACACTCAATTCTAGCACGTAACTAACTCAACTAAGGAATGAACTTGTTGACCATTGACCATTATTTGCAACTAAAATAGTAATAGCTAAATGCCCGGTTCGCATAGGAATTACCCTGTGCTGATATGAGTAAAAATAACCCGTGTTATCTGTCTACATAAGGATAAAACTAAAGCTAGGTTTGTAAGCCTGAGTTTCTAGAAGCCAGGTTATTTGGGACCACCATCTTCAGTTGGGTTTGAATCCGGGACAGTAGAGAATAATGGTGGTCAATGCAACAAAAACAAAACACTGCACTGGTAAAAACAGTGTGTACACACAAACCTATAGGTTTACAAACATCATTTTACGTGTTTTAGAAAATATACCAGAGGTTTTAAAAAATCATTCTAGAAAAACCCAGCATTTATCAAGCTTTGCTTCTACACAGCATTTTGGAAAACAAATGTTTGATCAGTCTGTCACCTCTTCAAAAGGTGGTCTCATTTAGAAGCAAAGACTAGTTTATATTTCATCAAGTAGATTCCGTTCTTTCAAGTCACACTAGTATTCCTCACCTG
>NW_014578112.1:49600-57827 GCF_000485595.1 Priapulus caudatus
TAACCCTCTCTTGAGGGTCAAACGGTTATCAGACACTTACTCTTCGCACGTCAGTGGAAAGCACATTTCATGGTCCTTTCAATAAAGGTTATAACAAGAGCCGCAGAGCGGCTGAGCTCATCTGGGGTCTGTTGCTACGGTTATAAATCTTCAGTCGTGGCGTAGTCACCATTTGTTAGGCGCAGATATGCAGAATACGCAGTTGCGTACACATCATTGTTAGGACACGCTCACTACTCTCCCCCCATGCGATTTTTGGTTTATTTTATTAAATGATACTTGCCTTCACTTCGAATTTGTGTCATAGATTCACAGCATCTATTTTTATCTATCTATAAAAGATTTCAAATATGACAATGATCTCCAAGTTTAATTAGAGGGGGCGGGGAGTCCTTTTCTCCCACCTCTCTCCCCACTGCGTCCCACTCCCTCCCCCTGCCTCCCACTTCCTCCTCTTGCCTCTCATTCCCCCCTTACCTCCCATCTCCCTCCCCTACCTTCGACCTCCCTCCCCCTGCCTCCACCTCCATCCCCTTGCACAACATCTCGCACGACCTAATTGTACCCCGTTTCCCGCTCGCCATACACACCGTATCACCGTTTTCCTGTCCCCGTCTCAATTTACTACTCTCTCTCTCTTTATTCTTAGACTTTCTCTCTCTCTCTTAATTATATTAAAAAAATTTAAAAACCCAGCGATGATGCCTTTTACTGCCCCCTTCAATAATGCTTTCTTCCTATGCCCCTGAGTGTTAACAGTCATAGAAATCATAATATATTGTGTCTCTAATATTCTATCGAGTAACAGCTTTATGTTCGCACAACTGGTAAATGCGATAAGCGCACGCATAGCTACATGATATATGTTTAGATTCAAGATTAAAAAGTAAATGATTTAACTATTTAATAATTGGTACTAGTTATTATTTATCGTTTTAACAAAGTTACATGAGAATAAAATCTAATTTAAAACTAGCTATAGTTGCCGACGAGATGCCGCGTGCAAGTGTAATCAATAATCAACATGGCATCGTTCCTGAAATCGTACAGTAGGTACAGGCTAAAATCCCAAGTAATATATTTCAGGCAGATTCTCAGCTGTGAGTTAAACAGTGCATTGCAGGTTGGCAGGCAACAATTATGATAAGAGCGTGCCAGCATGGCTGCTGACTCTGTTTTTGCTCGTGAGCATTCACTGATTCATCATTCAGCCTTCAGGCCTAATGGCAGGGTTGCTATTAGCAGATGTTTAGGATGAAATCATATGTATTTAAGGAGCTAAACTTGTTCAACAAATTTGCCTTTCGCAATTTAAACGTGCATACTGTAGCCTCAATGACACAGGTATTAGGGCTCTAATATATAGCAAAAGCCAGTTCGAGGTCCTTTGTTGACAGTGAACAAATCCCTGTTTAAACCTCCTCTGAGGGTCAAAGGTATCCGACCTTCACTCTTTCGCATTGTCAGCAGAAGGGAAATTTTCATGGTCCTTTCAATAAAGCCATAAAATCGTAGTCACCGCCTGAAACAAAAAGTAGTTTTTCATCGCTTCGTCAGACATGTCTCAGAAACTGTCTAAAATTTGCCCTTGCCACTTGCACCTTTGACCTGTGACTCCAATTTCGGCACAGTGCATGGCTTTTCTACCATGATGCTCTACACCGACTATCCGAGCTAGGTCAAGCGACTTTAGATTTGTGCCCGCAATTCTGCATTTCCTCCCTATACCTTAGTTAAGGAGGTGAATGTTCCCCCTTCCTTTTACACTCTGCGACCTTTTGACCTTTGACCCCCAGGCTTCGACATCCCAACTCGCTTTTTGACGTCCCCCAATGTGCGGAATACGCTGACCGTACGCGAGGTTAAGATTTGTGCAACTGTTGACGGACGGAACGGACGGACGGAACGGACGGCACCAGACGGGCGGCGGACGCGACGGAACGATCTGCCATTAGCGATTCTACAAGCCTGACATCTGGACTTGTCAGATGAGCTAAAATGGTAGGTCAGCTCTGAAACAAAAAAGTTTTCACTCTGTCATTAGGCCACGTCCTCACAAAATGTCTGATATCTGAACCTTTCCCCCACTGCCCTTTTGACCGTGACCTCCAATTTCGACTGGTGATGAGTTTCCTGCCCATCACACTATTACACCGAATATTATAGAGCATAGGGTGAGCGTTCAGATTTGTGCCGCAATTCCGTATTCCTCCTATTACCTTAAGTTAAGGGGAGGCGAAATATTCCCCCTCCGTTTACACATCTTGACCTTTGACCCTTGACCCCCAAATTTGTCATCCCGAGTCTCTTTTCACCGATCCCCCCGATGTCCCAATATCCGTGACCGTACGTCGAGCAGTTAAGATTTGTGCCAAACTGTTGACGCACGCACGCACGGCCGAACGGCCGGACAGACGCACGGACAATCATGCGATTCTACAAGCTGCATCTGACTACGTCAGACGAAGCTAAAAAAAACCAGCATCTATCAAGCTTTGCTTCTACACAGCATTTTGGAAAACAAATGTTTGATCAGTCTGTCGATCACCTCTTTAAAATTAAGGTGCATATGGTCTCATTTAGAAGCAAAGACTAGTTTATATTTCATCAAGTAGATTCAGTTCTTTCAAGCCACACTAGCATTCCTTACCTGTCACAGTGACCTCCACATCCTCGCTTACAGGATCATCATTGGTTGTCTCACAATCGTAGGTTCCTTCGTCTGAATTCCTGATATTAGTAACTGTTAGTGTAAATATGTCCTCATCTCCATCAGTGTCCATCTCTGTGCTGAATCTTCTATCACTGATGATCCTGTCCTCACCGCGGGTCAGTACTTCAATGTTCCTGCCATCCACTAGCTGCCACTCAACCTGAAAGGAGTTAAGATTATTATAGCGTTGGAAGGTGACTAACAAACAATGCAACTCAGAACATTGCGACAGTGATACAATGAATATAAGCTTTACATAAAAACATGTTTGTGTCTACTATCCGACAGGTAAGTAGACTATTACACTTACAGTTGAAGAGGTAAGGCCCGTGACAAAACAATCCAGGACCAAATCGTTGCCACTTCTGACGGTTGTGTCAGAACTGATCTCCACAATCTCAGGATCTTCTCCACCTCCAGACCCTGAAGCAGAAGATCGTTAATAAATTATATATAAATGATAAACGTTGTAAAGTATGGTTTGCAGATGGTATTAAGAATAGTAGTTGTGTTTAGAATATGTCGGAAAGGGTTGCAATTATGTGTTTGGTCGGCGAAGCTGTGTTTGTTTGCATATGGATGATGGAGCGCATGCGAACGGCTTTGAGAGGGTAGTTTTGTACATGTGTGGCAGCCTGTCGGTTGTTCGTGGGCGCGCGCGCGTCTTTGTTATCTAGAAATGTATAAAGGAGAGGTTCTTGGTTTGTGAGAGAGATCGCGACGGGAGGTGCGACGCGCACGCATGTCTGCGTGCTCTCTGTGCTGAGCGTATGTGGTGGGGGAGAAACAATAATAGTTGTGCCTGAAACTACTGCTTGGAGTTTGGGTTTCAATATTCATCGCTACAACCGATCTACATTGATAACGGCAACGTCATCTTCGTGCGTTACATTTGGCGCTCCGTCGACAGTTAGAACGGGATGTTTGCGGAATAAGCAAGATGCTTACAAACGATTCCGAGCCACGGCACGGAAGAACTGGGAGAAGAAGAAGAAGATTGTGGAGATTAAAAGGAGGATGCGAGACGACTGGAGAGCAAGAGAGACAGAAGAGAGAGAGAGGGAGAGACGGAGGAAGGAAGCCAATGCGAGACGCGGAAGGCGACAGAGCAACGGGAAGCGCGACGAGTAAGACTGGAAGAGAAGAGGGAAGATACTATAGTGCGTTCGGACCATGTGATTGCAATTTTCCTATCGTATACATTTCGCTGTGCTCCGCGTGTTTACTGTTCGACCCTGCATGGCTAGTATTATGACGATATTGCCTGTGCGGACGCGTTTTGTGCCAAATAGAGCTTATTATAGGGTGCATAGGTATAAAGGGGTTACAGGGCTGAGATAGATAGCTGTGCACGGTGTAATAAAGGGCGAAGAGGACCTTACAGGTACGTATCATGCGTTCATGGTTTAACGCATGCGAACGAGGTTTAGAGAGTACGCGGGCTTAAAGTTATGTCATTGTAAGACAATACGGCGTATACGACGGTCCGATGAAGAGGATACGGGGATTTTTTACAGATATACGCTGGGAATCCTCCACGATAAGTTCAAGGGAACACGGCTAATCGGCATACCCTAGAAGTGCTAAGCACCCTATGATACTGTTACTGTAATGTACCGTTAAATAGAAGGCCAGTAGATAGAAACGTATGATATAATATTAGTTACGCACAGTGTGTATATGTGATATATATGCGAGGTGCTGGGCGACGGGTAATGGCAGACCACAGATGATATTGGTTTGGGAAAGGTGTGACGCTGAATACAGGAGAGTATTAGTTCCTACTCTAGTATACTATATAATATATATATAATGCTAATGCGGAAACGGAAATGCTGTTAAAATGGTATGTGAATCAACTCTTGTGTCGGCATTTCTTCGTATTAAAGTGAAAACGTTATTATAACGTTAATTACTCGAAGGTTTTTCCTGTATACACCATGCAAGCATGAACATACGTTTTTTTTATTCCTGATTACCTGTATTAGTTTCAAAGGTGC
This sequence comes from Priapulus caudatus, assembly GCF_000485595.1. Lineage (NCBI taxonomy): Eukaryota > Metazoa > Priapulida > Priapulimorpha > Priapulimorphida > Priapulidae > Priapulus > Priapulus caudatus. Next base: position 54,314 of record NW_014578112.1, read on the forward strand.
ATGTTATTGTTAAATTTGACGATGCGGTTTTGGAATTAATAGTAAACAAATCAATTTTTTACTGAGATCTCGTGCGAGCGGAATAAACAACTTTTGTGATTAAAGGAAGGAAGACAGATTAACAGAAATTTCGTTCGTTTTTAGTGGCTCTGACGTATTGAAACACATCTGCCACTCAAACTCTAACAACACTCAACCTTGGTCTGCTACCCATGATAACATGCCCATAGCCTGGACCCTGCTGCCTCATGTAATGTTGACGAAAACTAAGATGTAAGATATAGGCCAATAGCTCTAGTGCTCTATAACAATAACAATAATAACATCGAGCAATTGACTATCCACTTTTCACTGCACAGTTAGATTAGTTTCTTTCCCATTTCAGACGCATTAATTTATTTAACTGACATCTGTAATAGTATGGAACATATAGACCTTACTGTGCTATGTATAGTTTATGAGGTTGTTTACTGTATGAAACCATGACAATCGTATTTATGAAGTTCGGATTATTTTCTCTTGATTGTATATTTGCAATGCGGCTTACCGTAAACCGTTTCTTATCTATTTTATGTAAAAGGCTAAACAGATTATTATAGCCTGGAGTTTCCGTCCAGTGTACTGGTGTGGGTATATGCTTAAGCAGCATGCGTACCATGGCTCGTTGGTTATGAATTTTGTGTCTGGCGAATTATTGCTGTCTACTATCTTAGAACCCCATACATCGATCTCCACCATCACAATATAGCTTCTGATTACTGTTTTGACTAGGCATACTATAAGCTATGCAGGCTTGAAATAAGAAGATATCTAAAGCTGAGGTTAAGGCGCCTAGACGGGCCTTCCGCGGTGTTGCAATACATCAAGCTGGCCGCGTTACGAAAATCGAACGTTGCTAGTTGCGATTCTATCAACTACACTGCTATTTTTAGTAACTTTTTCAGTACAGATTTCGCCTGGGCGAGGCGCTGTATGAACTGATCGACCCCTGTTGCAAGCGCAGATATCGTTCGGCCAGGGCCCTGGACCGGGCCTACCTTAACAAGGTGCGTGGAAAATAAAATTGTTGTGAAACTTCGCGGGGGAAGAGGGCAGTGATCGATTCATCCAAGCTAATGATTTTATTCTAGAAAATTTGTCGAGTCGTTTCAATTGACCACTCTTTGTGTTTATGTTGGGCTAGTACCAAGCTTTTGACTCTTGATCCACGTTTCCACATATATTTGTTAGCGCACCGGTGGACATCATTCTTTCAATCGGTTTTGATATAGGCCTAAAACATGGATCGATCATCGACGAATTATGAAATCACTTTTGCGTATTTTTGTTGGTGGTTGGGCGGGTGGCTGTGTACGACTTGTGTCACTATGTTGGGTAGTAAGAATACTACTAATGTGGTGGTAGATTCAGTTCTTTCAATTAAGCCACACTAGCATTCCTTACCTGTCACAGTGACCTCCACATCCTCGCTTACAGGATCATCATTGGTTGTCTCACATCTGTAGGTTCCTTCGTCTGAATTCCTGATATTAGTAACTGTTAGTGTAAATATGTCCTCATCTCCATCAGTGTCCATCTCTGTGCTGAATCTTCTATCACTGATGATCCTGTCCTCACCGCGGGTCAGTACTTCAATGTTCCTGCCATCCACTAGCTGCCACTCAACCTGAAAGGAGTTAAGGTTATTATAGCGTTAGAAGGTGACTAACAAACAATGCAACTCAGAACATAGCGACAGTGATACAATGAATATAAACTTTACATAAAAACATGTTTGTGTCTACTATCCGACAGGTAAGTAGACTATTACACTTACAGTTGAAGAGGTAAGGCCCGTGACAAAACATTCCAGGACCAAATCGTTGCCAGTTCCGACGGTTGTGTCAGAAGTGATCTCCCCAATCTCAGGATCTTCTCCACCTCCAGACCCTGAAGCAGAAGACCGTTAATAAATATATAAATGATAAACGTTTATAGCTTAATTGTTTAAGAATACTTGAAAAATCAATGAACACTCAATCCTAGCACGTAACTACTCAACTAAGGAATTAACTTGTTCACCATCGACCATTATTTGCAACTAAAATAGTAATAGCTAAACGCCCGGTGCGCATAGGCATTACCTGTGCTGATATGAGTAAAAATAACCCGTGTTATCTGTCTACATAAGGAGAAAACTACAGCTAGGGTTTTAAGCCTGAGTTACTAGAAGCCAGGTTATTTGGGACTACCATCTTCAGTTGGGTGTGAATCCGGGACAGTAGAGAATAATGGTGGTCAATGCAACAAAAACAAAACACTGCACTGGTAAATACAGTGTTTACACACAAACCTATAGGTTTACAAACATCCTTTTACGTGTTTAAGAAAATAACCAGAGGTTTTAAAAAGTCATCCTAGAAAAACCCAGCATTGATCAAACTTAATTTGCCGCTACACAGCATTTTGGAAAACAAATGTTTGATCCGTCTGTCACCTCTTCAAAAGGTGGTCTCATTTAGAAGCAAAGACTAGTTTATATTTCATCAAGTAGATGCAGTTCTTTCGAGCCAGACTAGCATTCCTTACCTGTCACAGTGACCTCTACATCCTCGCTTACAGGATCATCATTGGTTGTCTCACATCGGTAGGTTCCTTCGTCTGAATTTCTGATATTAGTAACTGTTAGTGTAAATATATCCTCATCTCCATCAGTGTCCATCTCTGTGCTGAATCTTCTATCACTGATGATTCTGTCTTCGCCGCGGGTCAGTACTTCAACGTCACTCCCATCCACTAGCTGCCACTCAATCTGAAAGGACTTAAGATTATTAGCGTTGGAAGGTGACTAACAAACAATGCAACTCAGAACATTGCGACAGTGAGTAGTTATACAATGAATATAAACTTTACATAAAAACATGTTTGTGTCTACTATCCGACAGGTAAGTAGACTATTACACTTACAGTTGAAGAGGTAAGGCCCGTGACAAAACATTCCAGGACCAAATCGTTGCCAGTTCTGACGGTTGTGTCAGAAGTGATCTCCACAATCTCAGGATCTTCTCCACCTCCAGACCCTGAAGCAGAAGACCGTTAATAAATATATAAATAATAAACGTTTAGTTTGTTTAAGAACCCTTGAAAAATCAATGAACACCCAATTCTAGCACGTAATTCAACTCAACTAAGGAATGAACTTGTTGACTATTATTTGCAACTAAAATAGTATTAGTAATGCTGAGAGGGTCTATGTCCCCCGGGGTACTGCCGGAACGTACCCTGGGTACGGTCCGGTATACCGGAACGTACCCTGGTACTATCTAATATGCCGGACCGTACCTCGCCTACTCCACTAACGAGTCTAGGGAGTCGCCTACGCCTGCTCCCTAACCCGAACCCTAACCCTAACACTAACCCTAACCCTAACCCTAATCCTAACCCTAACCCTAACCATATCAAATAGTGACCAGGGTACGCTCCGGTATACCGGACCGTACTAAGTCAAAATTTAATTTTTTAAACTTAATTTAAG
>NW_014578112.1:58029-69884 GCF_000485595.1 Priapulus caudatus
ACAGTGTGGTGAGTGGAAAATACAAAGTATCCTGTCATTGACAGTAATACACGTACTTGTACGGTGTGTCGATACCCAGTGTATGGTACAGTAGGCTTTGTACACATACCATCATGGGTGAACTGTCAGGTATAACGCCACCTCGTATGGACTGGTCCAGCACGGATCTTTCAACAGCTTTCCAAATTCAAACAGTATTGTTCACTAATCTTCTCCGAAACACTGCGTGTAATGTATACTCCGGATGCGTGTACACCCGAGTATTACTATTACTTGTCTTCTAGTAGGCCTAGTGCACGACGCGCACATATATGCATTCCACCTGTTGCGCGGTGATGCCGATGTCGCATACTGCCGCGATCGATCGTGGCAATGAGGTCGGTGCAGACAAATCCCAAATTCTAGCTCCTGGCGCTGGCCAACACACTGTCAATGTCATACAGATGTTCACCGGAGTGTTATCTCAACACTGCGATGACTTTTACCGCTGCCACCATGTAAAGTATCGGATTTCCAGACATAATTGGGTAAACAACATTTATTAGTGCTTAGCATAACATGGCCGAGCCCAGAGAAGACTGCTTTCAGTAACAGTTTACATACGCGGGTATACGCGTAGTGATGTGGCTACAAAGTAGTTCTGCATAATGTTACACCGTGTTATCTGCCTTACATAAGGAGAAAACTACAGCTAGGTTTGTAAGCCTGAGTTTCTAGAAGCCATTTTCTTTGGGACCACCATCTTCAGTTGGGTTTGAATCCGGAACAGTAGAGAATAATTGTGATCAATGCAACAAAAACAAAACACTGCACTGGTAAATACAGTGTGTACACACAAACCTATAGGTTTACAAACATCCTTTTACGTGTTTTAGAAAATAACCAGAGGTTTTAAAAAGTCATCCTAGAAAAACCCAGCATTTATCAAATTAAGCTTAATTTGCATCTACACAGCTTTTTGGAAAACAAATGTTTGATCAGTCTGTCACCTCTTCAAAAGGTGGTCTCATTTAGAAGCAAAGATTAGTATATATTTCATCAAGTAGATTCAGTTCTTTCAAGCCACACCAGCATTCCTTACCTGTCACAGTGACCTCCACATCCTCGCTTACAGGATCATCATTGGTTGTCTCACATCTGTAGGTTCCCTCATCTGAATTCCTGATATTAGTAACCGTTAGTGTAAATATGTCCTCATCTCCAGCAGTGTCCATCTCTGTGCTGAATCTGCTATTACTGATGATTCTGTCTTCGCCGCGGGTCAGTATTTCAACGTCACTCCCATCCACTAGCTGCCACTCAACCTGAAAAGAGTTAAGGTTATTATAGCGTTGGAAGGTGACTAACAAACAATGCAACTTAGAACATTGCGACAGTGAAACAATGAATATAAACTTTACATTAAAACATGTTTGTGTCTAATATCTGACAGGTAAGTAGACTATTACACTTACAGTTGAAGAAGTAAGGCCCGTGACAAAACATTCCAGGACCAAATCGTTGCCAGTTCTGACGGTTGTGTCAGAAGTGATCTCCCCAATCTCAGGATCTTCTCCACCTCCAGACCCTGAAGCAGAAGATTGTTAATAAATTATATATAAATGACAAACGTTTATAGCTTAATTGTTTAAGAATGCTTGAAAAATCAATGAACACTCAATTATAGCACGTATACAGCAGCTAGGTTTGTAAGCCTGAGTTTCTAGAAGCCTCCAGAACGTGAAGCAGAAGACAGTTAATAGGCATGTACATGATACATGATATCAATGAAATAACGTGGATCTTCAACAATTTCTGGATCTTCCATGACAGCTAATAAAAATTATCCTTAAAATGTTATTATAACGTCCGCTCGTAATAAATATATGTAAGCAACACCTTTTCAATTAGGATTGATTAATTATGCTCAATCTCCTAGGATAATGCTTATAGTAAAGAGAATATTTAGTTAAAATTCTTAGTTAAAACTTTTGTTGGTTTTGAGATTCAGTAATATGGTACTGATAAGCACAGAGCATGTGTGGCCACATTTCTTAATGACACACTATACCTCCAGTGACAACAAGCTCTGTAGTGCGGCTGACTGAGTCTCTTCCTGTTGTTGCACACTCATAAATGCCCTCATCAGTATTTCGTACGTTGTCAATAGATAGCACAAATGTCACTTCATCCACAAATGTCTCAGAAATGACATCTATCCTGTTGTTGCTAGAGATGACGTCTTCCCCTCGCGTCAGCACCTCCACATCACTGCCCTCCACCTTCCTCCACTCTACCTGAATTCAGGTTAAGCACATCAATGAAGAAGAGCCACTATCAATAACCTTGACGGTGGTTAGGTCAAATTGTGACATAATTAATTGTATTAAGTTTATTGTAACATAACACATTTTTTATGAGTGTGGTTAGCTAAGTATGCATGTTCATTGTTCCCAATATTTAGCAAAACCACAGGTTCTAGTCTTGCATTGGTTGCAACGTTAACACATTTAGATAAATATATTTTAAAGTAGAACAGTGTGGCAATACTGGTCACATTAGTAGCGTCTACTAACACTGCTATTACTATAAGTACACTGTGTAAAATGTCTCTCAATAAAGAACGTTTTGGGTTTGTATAGTTACAGAAAAAAAAGTTATATATGACATTTAATGCAAAGGTGGTATCATTGGAAATGGCTGTTTTTAGTGACAATGATGTTAACATCGACAGATATCTTTTTTCTCAGCAATAATATATATATATAGCAGTACATTATACTGTAAGCCACATTTTATATCATGTACAAAAAACTAGTTTAGCCCGTGTGCTGATGGTAAATATTTTAGTGAAGACTAGGCAGCTACTGCACATATAACATTAGCAAAAGAGCCTTATGCATTTATACCACAATTGCCAATGAGCAGACAGGCAGATGAATGCCAATATAGTAGCTTCACCTAAACTCATGCCAAATGTTGATCATTAAAGCTGATGAAAGATGTATTAATTCGCATTATTATTGAATTAGGTATTTACAGGTCATACAAGTCAAGCACCATTTTATATATTGCCTCAGTCTGCTCTGCATGCAATACTTACGTGTCTGCTCCCAGTTAGCCCAGTGACAGCACACTCAAACTCAACATCCTGGCGATTACTGACGGTTTTCTTAGGATCAATAAATGATATCTCCACGTCACCACCTAAAAATTTAGTTATATGAAATATAAATGTTGCACTTTGATAACAATTGTGACTATATTCGTCCAGAAAGAACAGGGCATTGCAGTAAATGCATTCTACAATAAACAATGATCCACATACATAAATCACTTCATTAATCTATCAACAGCGATTAAAATAATTGTGTCAAACGTAACGAAATATGGCCTTCGTTGGTTGTATTATGGGTGTTATTTACAATACGATTAATGGGGGTACTTTACTTAGTATATAATCATAACGTAAAGGCAAGTGTGCTATTAGTTTATTCTTAAAAATAACATGGCTGTAATGCACCTTTGTTTACCAACATGTGTCATCCTCTCCCTACAGGCACGTTATATATCATAGTCAAAGTACATAGGCATTCAGAGGTGCATTACAGTATTGCGCTAAGATACGACTAGATATTATACTAGATTGTGTGTTTGTCACATGACATATTGACACTGAAACATTGAAACATGACATGCAAACACACGAAAGGTTGAAGCATGACATGTTGACACATGGCACGTTGACACATGGCATGTTGACACATGGCATGTTGACACATGGCATGTTGACACATGGCATGTTGACACATGGCATGCAAGGAGCTAAATATAACAAGGAGAGGAAGCGCCGCCCCCCCCCCCCCCTATCTGGCCCAATATTTGCATATTTGGTCATATGGTCCAGCCACAGATTATGTTCTATTGTCTCTCGGGGACAGATTGCACAGCCGTTTCAGTGCATTATGGGTCCATAGATGGCGTCCTTAGAGGCGAAAAGCGCACAGCCAATCCGCTTCCTCTCCTTGTTATATTTAGCTCCTTGTATGTTGACACATGGCATGTTGACACATGGCATGTTGACACATGGCATGTTGACAAATGACATGTTGAGACACGGCATGTTGACACATATGGCACCTACTAATCACGGCGTGCTATAGCTGTCATATTGAATGTTGTCATATACCATATATTTGTATGAAATGTTACCAAAATGTCATTTCACTAGACTATTATATAGACATACGATTTCAACAGCTGTTAGCTTTGCAACTAAATTGATATAAAAAAAAATATATATAAAAACAAATTTAAATAAAACATATATTACCACATCCTTGTGTCTGCATGAACAATGCAGATTCTAGCAAAATAAACTATTGCAGAAATTTTATTATATCATTAAAGACCCCATAGCAAATTAACCACAATCAAATATGGCATAAAAATGTAATTCCATGTATGGACATTAGATTACACAATTAATTATTAAGTAACCAAAATTTCTTAATCACAACACAGGAACATTAGCCGAATCATATTATTAAGATTGCACACGCTCAATACATTATCTTGAAGAAAAAGGCAACAAGTTATGAACTGCACCAAATTAGCCTTTAAATTAGCGTTAAGCTGCAAATGAGAAATATAGTACACCATGCTAAGGCAATATTTGGATAATTGGATGTTTATAGTGTACCTCCTGAGCCTACAGTAACCTTCACATCCTCAGAGACAGAATTACTGTCAGTTGTCTCACATCTGTATGTACCACCATCAGCAATCTGTGGCACAGAAAAAAAACATAATAAAAAATTTACAGATTATATAACGGCAGAGAAGAATAAAATATCCCATTCAATACAAGCCCCTATAATGTGTAGTGTGTGAAAATGTACTTCAGCAATGCAACGATTACACCAGATACATAAACTTTCTTCCTATATGTTTGAAACATATTATAACATCTTCTAAACATACGAAAAAAGCTAAATATCGAATGTATAGATAGAATANATATTACTATATAGTAATATGTAATGCTGTCTGTACTATAGATAATTTCTTCCCCTTTGGCTCCCAAGGAGCATATAGTCTCTGCAACTGTTGCTTTAATTGGTTTCCATAATATGCTTTCTCTATCAAAGCTACTGCTGCTATGTGGGTGAATTGCTAGTCACATGCCAGTGGCAAGCTAAACCCAATTCTACAACAGGTTTCCATTGAAGCGAATTGGGAGATTCATATCATCAGGAGTAGATAATAGCCCTATTATAATAAATAATTCCCTATTATCTACTCCTGATATCATCATCATCTTCATTATCGATATATAATATGTATACAGATATGTGCTATATCACAAACAAATCTATACCACAGACCTATACTAACGAGTACAGATATATTCATGCTAATATCTATTAGTAAGTGATGGGTGACCGACCTACCAGACACAGTAATAGAAACATCTTCGGAGGATGGACTATCATTGGTGGTCGTGCAGCGGTAGTCACCCTCATCGTCTCTCTCAATCTCTGCGATTGTCAGGATGTATACATCATTGCTGTTAGATGTAGTCTTCTCAATTCCTACTCTGACGTCTCTGGTTATCCTCCTTGTACCTTGTGTTAGCACAGTCGTGCGTGTCCTCTCTACCTTTTGCCACTCAACCTTGAAACCAGAGAATCTTGTGGTGCATGGTTTATGTCGAGAACAAGCCAAATTTTTAATTCTTCTATTCGTTTGTATATATATATATATATCGTCCATTTTCACTAAGAAGTTAGTAAGTCCATTCAGTAAAAGCACTATATTAATTTATATATTAAATTATTAATATTTATCACAAATAGAAACTAATGTAGTATGCCATTTCTTTTATCAACGGTGTGAGATAACTTGGTAATGGGGCGAAGCAAACCCATCCCCATAGATTGTTGCGTATCACTATCCTGGGTTAAATACCTTGAACTAATCTAGCCAACACAGCAAAATAACAGTTCAAACCCATGCAAATCTATACATGTGACATTCTCTTCTCCATGTTACGTATTGTTTGAGCATGAACGATCCGAGCACGATGAGAGAACCAGTTAACCTCCTTACCCACTCATATGCACCAGTGACCAGACCATGCAACACATGGTTGAGGGAGTGGATATGCGACCTTCACCTTACTCATAAATGACATTGAAATTTATTATTGGTGGGGGCTATGTGACATTTACCCAGCCCACATTTAACCACGAGATGTATGATGAGGCAGGCTGTGTATGACCTTCACGTTGAGTATCACCTCGTGTGACCTTGACAGGTATGATGAGGCAAGCTATGAGGCGTGACATGCATCTCATGATGTTCTTAAAAATTTAACTAGAACTGCTTTTAGCATCCATAATACGCAAAATAACTTGGCACACAACCTGCAGGCAGAGTGCACGGCTCAAATACAAACTTACATTTGTGCTCGAGTCCAGTTCTCCGACAGTGCATTGTAGCCTGAGTGTACCATCTAAGCTGACTGAAGCGCTGCGAGTTATGGCAATAATAAGCGACCCACCAACACCTATAAAATTCAAACACATGCACACTCAACCATCACCATTTTAAAAGAAGCCATAATAACTGTGAGAAAATTTCTATTCAATGTCATTTCCTTCACTCTTTTACTAAATGGATGTCAAAGGATTGCACAGAGCCTTAATCTGAACGCGTGGCTAATGTAGTTGTTGTAACGTTCATGTTATACCCGCTTATATACGTTAACTTGTTCATTTATATGAGGAATAATGTCAGTGTCCAATATTGAATACAGTAAGTTTTCCGTTCAATCGTTTGACATCCATATGTAATTCGAGCAGAAAATACACGGCCATGCACCAAACAAGACTCACTGTCGACCCCTCCCTTCAGGCGTGCCACACTGCATTCCAGCAACAGAGTGCGACCAGCTTGTACTTCTGTATCACCGACTATGCCAGCAACAATACCACCAACGTTGCTGATGCCTAAATTATTCAAATTATTTGAGAAATATACCAAGTGAGGCATCTCCAAGCTAGTTGTGATCTATATGTGAACTATGTTTGCAGATAATTAGCTACGTGTGTAGTCGACCTTAGTTAAATTTAACGCAGTCAGGTTTGAAGACATTTACATGAATACTTGACGAAATGTCTCTTGATCCAATATTATAAGACGCGTATGTTTTACGGGATGAAAATATGGTATGAACATGACCTTTCTATACTCCAAACCACATTTCATCATTATGAGCAGGCTTTTCTGGTCAAAACTAGTCTACTTATCCACACAATTATAATATACTATTTATACATATAATAAGTTAATTATCCAAATATTAAATCAAAATAAATATTTAAAACAGGTAGTGGTAAGATTCTTGACTACCTACAGCATCACACTAGTTATTCACCACATATGCCAAATTATGGTCCACGTTGTTTTGGTGGTCATTAAGTTTATGTCTAACAGTGAGATTTCAGAAATTAAAAAGTAAACATAGAAAAACAATTATAAAAAAGCTGTTTGGGAAGCAGTTTTACCAGCTGAAGTATTACCTTCTACTTTCACAAGTACACTCCGCTTCAACTGCTGGCTACAGTACTTCATTTAAATATAGAGATGCAATAAACAATAATTATTGGAACAAATTGGCTTATTAATTAAAGCTGACAGACTTGTAACACGTAATCATTTTCAGCAAAATGCTTCTGTTCGTTATGCCTATTAAAACTGTAAAGCACGGGGAAGTATAAAAACCTGTCTAAGTATACCTCTCCGCCCGACGACGACTCTCACGTTTCTGCTGTCTGGGTCACTGTCAGTTGTCCTGCATTGGTAGAATCCACTGTCAGATATAATAACGTTTCGTAATCTCCAGGCGCAAAAAATGGACTCGTCTGCCACTTCACTGACATCGATAGTTATTCTGCTGTCAGTGGCTGAGAACCTAGAACCAGAGTGAGTTCTGTGAAGACACTGCTCTCACTCACAGTACCCCACTCGCCCTGGAATAATTAAATCAAAGAAATATAGCAAACATCTAATAATAGAATTTGCTGCGAACCTCAACAGGATGTCAGAATGTTGATATCAACTAATTACCATAAAAGAGGTACATACAATTACAAGTGCCGCGCGGAGCGACAGCGCTCATTCTAACGTCTACTGCGGTGACTCTTGTGGTGGAGTGGTGGGATTCTAGTAAACCCTGTTAGGTCCCAAATGTGTTCACATCACAGCCGAAAACAGTGGAATGCACAGGGATGGTATCAGGAACCTTCTCAAAGGAATGTTTGTTGGGATCGTTATGAAAAGTTGCCACCGAGATGGCGCGTACGTGTTTAAGTGTCTCAGATTAAAGATGGACGCTCCATCGTACATAGTAGCAACAACTATTGCAGACAGAATAGGTAAGCACTCATCCATTTACCTACGCAAACCTACAGGCTGCAATAGAGAGCTGCCACCTGTAACTAATTAAGCAGGCAAAAACTACACAGCCACCACCACATGCACTGCAGTGCCACTGGCAGTGGCATACGTTACATGTAAAATCTGACAGTACAGAATGCCATAGAAAATTATACGATTTAAGGAGCATAAACCTTTCTTCAACCAATTTAGCTTTTAAAATTTCACTGTGAGCATTGTAGCCTCGTACATCCAGGCATGTATAGATTCTACTAGCAAACCCGGCAGTCAATATTCTTTCTAACAAACAGTAAACAAATCCATGTTTAACCCTCCTCTTGAGGGTCAAAAGGGTTATCCGGACACTTACTCTTCGCGTATGTCAGCAGAAGGGACATTTCATGCCATTTCAATAAAGCCATAAAAATGGCTAGTCACCGCTGAAACAAAAAAGTTTTTCAATCGCTGCGTCAGACCAGATGTCCTCAGAAAATGTCTAAAACTCTGCCCTGTGCCCATTGACCTTTGACCCTGTGACCTCCAATTTCGGCACAGTGATGGCTTTCCTCTACCATGATGCTATACACCGACTATCACGAGCCTAGGTCGAGCCGTTTTAGATTTGTGCCGGCAATTCTGCATTCCTCCCTACTACTTAAGTTAAAGGAGTGAATGTTCCCCCTTCTTTTACACCTCTTGACCTTTGACCCCCAGCTTCGACATCCCAACTCGTTTTGACAATCCCCCCCCGATTGTGCGAATTATCGTGACCGTACGCTCGAGCGGTTAAGATTTGTGCCCACTGTTGACGGACGAGGTACGACGACGCGACGCACAGCGACGCACGCACGCACGACGGACGGACGATCGTGCGATTCTACAAGCTGCACCTGACTATGTCAGATGAGCTAAAAATACAACTATATGCGTTTACACACCATCTCTCTGTTCCGGGAGAGGATGCAATAACAAAGGAAGGTGTAGACACACACCCCGGTACCCTATGCCCTAGTAGATATACAGAGTAAGACCAATAATTTTACTCATACATACATGAATGCGCACACACACGCGTGTTTTTAAAGTAATATGCTATGTGACTTCTGTTACCATCGACTGGTAACTATAATTGAAGGTACCACCATTATTTTTAATTGCCTAGTCGGAAATGGCAGTCAACTCTGGTAGCACAGGTTGTGTACTAAACCTAGACTAAACAGGACTTACAGTTATGCTCCCACGAAGCCCACTGATAGTGCACTCTATCACAAGATCATCTCTTCTCTGGACTGGCTGATCATCACTAATATCTTCTATGTTAGGCCCTGAAGAATCTGAACAAAGATTTACGATGAGTATCAATCTGTAAAGCTCAAACGATATTAAAATTTTAAAAATTTCATCAATAGCACTGTATAAATTGACTATTAAGAAACAAGTGGAGTCTATTGGATGAAAGCGTTTTGTTATTAAGCAAACAATAACAAAAATAAAACAAGATATATAAATGTTCAAAACATTTGTTTTATTTAGTTGCTATAAACTCTTCAACTGTTATGAACAATATTAGACTTTAAAACATGACTAAAATATATATATACACACATATAAACTAACATGCCAATTCATAATATACGGTTGAAGCAAGTTACACGAGAACCACCTGATACTCTCTAGGCCCACGTACTTCAGTACTGGTCACAGCATTATTACCAATACAATAACAATTGGCTTAATTGTTATTTATGCCCAAAATGACACACATTATCACGTGGTTGAGGTAAATTGCAAATTATAATAGCATCATCACTTTGATGTGCTCGTGAATATAATGAAATACTCTTTGTAAAGCACTATAAATGCTTTTGTATTTATAAAGCACATTTCATAAGCTCAATTCTACGATACAAATTGACATTAAGAGCGAAATTTTTTTACAAAAAAACCATGACAGCCTAGATGGCTGGGATATCTAGAGCTCTTGCTGGGTTTGTAAGGTTTGAGGCCAGACTTGAATCACCAAGCAAGTTATTTTTATTCAATAATGATTAGCTATAGACATCATAGCTATAGACCATTAGTAGCGCTCATAGGGTCTATGTCCCCCAGGGTACTGCCGGAACGTACCCTGGGTACGGTCCGGTATACCGTAACGTACCCTGGTAACTATTTCATATGGTTAGAGTTAGGGTTAGAGTTAGGGTTAGGGTTAGGGTTAGGGTTAGGGTTAGGGTTAGGGAGTAGGCGTAGGCGACTCCCTAGACTCGTTGGGGCAGACGAGGTACGGTCCGGCATATTACATAGTACCAGGGTACGTTCCGGTATACTGGACCGTACCCAGGGTACGTTCCGGCAGTAACCTGGGGGACATAGACCCTCTCAGCATTAGTAGCACACATAGCACTTGCATCAGTGTCATATGGCCCCCTTAGATACATTACATACTAAGGCAAAGAATGAAATAAATCTACCACCTTGCAGTAATGAGTGGCTTCAAATTTTTGTCAAAAAATTCCCTTCTTTAGATTTTTGAAACACTAGAACAATGCCCAAAACTATTTCCATTAATTAGTATATATTTAAATTTCGCGAACAAACACGTGTGCTGTGCACACTTATTTAATAACATGAATCAAATCATCACCATTTGTAAATTGTCATTATCATTGTAAAATACGTTTACACCATGCCAACTTAAACGTATTGATATAACATGCAATACACAGCATCATTACACACAGTCACACCAAAAAATTCATTACTGTATTACACTCATACGATATTGTATGATATATGCACACGTATGAAGGTGACTAAAGCGCATATACGATCTAGCTAAGGTGCACATGCTGGTAACCTATTTCATCACATTAAAAAAAGCCAGATGGCAAAAGGCAAAGATGCCATTTTACACACACACACACACACAAATTCACTACAACACTCACTGGTGAATGATAATATAGTCATGCCATGCAAACCAATGAAATGTTAACCTCTGACTGACAGCTCCACGTCCTTCTGCTCGGAGTTGCGGTTAGTCGTCTCACAGCGATAGGTTCCACTGTCGGACGATTGAACACGAGAGATCCTCAACTCAAAAACATCCTCATCTCCTTGTCTGTCTTTTGTTGTTGAGAAGCGCCTATCACTGGTGATTCTATCCTCATCCCGAGTTAGCACCTCAGTGCGGCGTCCATCGATTAGCTGCCATTCCACCTAGATTTAGAGGTTATGTCTTTAGAAGCAATACTTCTTAGATGATTGTGATATAAGCCATAAAATCTTGGCAAACCATGCATTAGCCGTCATTAACATCTTTTTGTGCTATTGCGCTTCAAAGGTCGATAGAAATACGAAATAATATCTATCTATCTCTCTCTCTCTCTCTCTCTCTCTCTCTCTCTCTCTCTCTCTCTCTCTCTCTCTCTCTC
>NW_014578112.1:69894-72041 GCF_000485595.1 Priapulus caudatus
ACACCTATAAAATTCAAACACATGCACACTCAACCATCACCATTTTAAAAGAAGCCATAATAACTGTGAGAAAATTTCTATTCAATGTCATTTCCTTCATCTTTTACTAAATGGATGTCAAAGGATTGCACAGAGCCTTTAATCTGAACGCGTGGCTAATGTAGTTGTTGTAACGTTCATGTTATACGCTTATATACGTTAAACTTGTTCATTTATATGAGGAATAATGTCAGTGTCCAATATTGAATACAGTAAGTTTTCCGTTTCATCGTTTTGACATCCATATGTAATTCGAGCAGAAAATGACACGGCCATGCACCAAACAAGACTCACTGTCGAGCCTCCCTTCAGGCGTGCCACACTGCATTCCAGCAACAGAGTGCGACCAGCTTGTACTTCTGTATCACCGACTATGCCAGCAACAATACCACCAACGTTGCTGATGCCTAAATTTATTCAAATTATTTGAGAAATATACCAAGTGAGGCATCTCCAAGCTAGTTGTGATCTATATGTGAACTATGTTTGCAGATAATTAGCTACGTGTGTAGTCGACCTTAGTTAAATTTAACGCAGTCAGGTTTGAAGACACTTTACATGAATACTTGACGAAATGTCTCTTGATCCAATATTATAAGACGCGTATGGTTTTACGGGATGAAAATATGGTATGAACATGACCTTTCTATACTCCAAACCATTTCATCATTATGAGCAGGCTTTTCTGGTCAAAACTAGTCTTACTTATCCACACAATTATAATATACTATTTATACATATAATAATTAATTATCCAAATTATTAAATCAAAATAAATTTATTTAAAACAGGTAGTGTAAGATTCTTGGACTACCTACAGCATCACACTAGTTATTCACCACATATGCCAAATTATGGTCCACGTGTTTTGGTGGTCATTAAGTTTTATGTACTAACAGTGAGATTTCAGAAATTAAAAAGAAACATAGAAAACAATTATAAAAAGCTGTTTGGGAAGCAGTTTTACCAGCTGAAGTATTACCTTCTACTTTCACAAGTACATCCACTTCAACTGGCTGGCTACACGTACTTCATTTAAATATAGAGATGCAATAAAACAACTAATTATTGGGATAACAAATTGGCTTATTAATTAAAGCTGACAGACTTGTAACACGTAATCATTTTCAGCAAAATGCTTCTGTTCGTATATGCTATTAAAACTGTAAAGCACGGGGAAGTATAAAACCTGTATAAGTATACCTCTCCGCCCGACGACGACTCTCACGTTTCTGCTGTCTGGGTCACTGTCAGTTGTCCTGCATTGGTAGAATCCACTGTCAGATATAATAACGTTTCGTATCTCCAGGGCAAAAATGGACTCGTCTGCCACTTCACTGACATCGATAGTTATTCTGCTGTCAGTGCTGAGGACCCTAGTACCACGAGTGAGTTCTGTGAAGACACTGCTCTCACTCACAGTACCCCACTCGGCCTGGAATAATTAAATCGAAGAAATATAGCAAACATCTAATAATAGAATTTGCTGCTGAACCTCAAAGGAGTCAGTAATGTTGATATCAACTAATTACCATAAAAGGTACATACAATTACAAGTGCCGCGGAGCGACAGCGCTCATCTAACGTCTACTGCGGTGACTCTGTGGTGGAGTGGTGGGATTCTAGTAAACCCTGTTAGGTCCCAAATGTGTTCACATACATCGCGAGAGAACAGTGGATATGCACAGGGATGGGTATCGAGGAACCATTCTCAAAGGAATGTGTTTGTTGGGTATCTGTTATGAAGAGTTGCCGGACGACGAGATGGGCCGTACGTGTTTAAGTGTCCTCAGATATAAGATGGAAAGCGTCGCCATCGGTACAATAAGTTAGCCAACCAACACTTGCACAAGAGCACGGAATAGGGTAAACATCATCCATTTACTAACGCAAACCTACAGGCTGCAATAGTATAGCTGCCACCTTATAAATATTAATGCAGGCAAAAACTACACAGCCCCCAATCAGCAGTGCACGTGGCAGGCGCATAGCCTTACATGTAAAATACTGAACAGTGACAGATGCCTATATGAGAATTGATGACGATTTAAGGAGCATTATAACCTTGCTTCAACATCTGCTCTCAGCAGCAACAGGAGAACACGGAG
>NW_014578112.1:74164-80096 GCF_000485595.1 Priapulus caudatus
CACAGAGAGATTATACATGAATCAAAATCATCACCATTAGTAATTGTCATATCAATTTGTAAATATACGTAATACCATGCCAACTTAAAACGTATTGATATGACACATGCAATACACAGCATCATTACACACAGTCACACACCAAAAAATTCATTACTACTGTATTACACTCATACGAATTGTATGAATATGCACACGTATGAAGGTGACTAAAGCGCAATATACGATCTAGCTAAGGTGCACATCTGGTAACCTATTTCATCACATTAAAAAAAGCCAGATGGCAAAAGGCAAAGATGCCATTTTACACACACACACACACATCCAAATTCACTAAGCAACATCCTCACGTGGTGAATGATAATATAGTCATGCATGCAAACCAATGAATGTACGCTCCTAGACTGACTAGCTCCACTCCTTTCTGCTCGGAGTTGCGGTAGTCGTCTCACACGATAAGGTTCCACTGTCGACCATTGAAACAGGAGAGATCCTCAACTCAAAAACATCCTCATACTCGCTTAGTCTTGTCTTTTGGTTGTTGAAGAGCGCCTATCACTGGTGATTCTAATCCTCATCCCGAGTTAGCACCTCAGTGCGGCGTCCATCGATTAGCTGCCATTCCAACCTTGATTGAGAGGTTATGTCTTTGGAGAAGCAACTACTATCTTAGATGAATTGTGATATATAAGCGCCATAAAAATCTTGGGCCAATCACAGTTAGCCGTCATTTAAGCATCTTTTTGTGCTAGTGCGGGCTTCAGACAGGTCGGTAGATATGAAATAATATCTAACTGGCTTATCCTGGGCTCTCTACCTCTTCTCTGTCTCTCTTTGTCTATTATATATAATATATATATATATATATATTATTTTATATTACACTTGCGCACCATCACACAGCGCAAGCAACGCACGCACAGTCACAGCACAGCGACGCACGCCATGGCACATCACACGGACATTAAACACCTCAAATTTGAATTATTTTAGTAAAGAAAATGATTATTGAAGGGTTGATTAAGTGGTAGCAGTTTAAGAATACTTGACATGTTAGATAGGGAACGTTTTACTAATGGTAAACTTTTACACTTACTCTTACTAACAAGGGAATAGCTTAGATAAAACTAAAAGCAGAATTGCAATCCCAATTCATTCAATGTCAGCCCATAGTTGCATACAGTCTATGCTTCAGTTGCACCCCCACTATTGTGTTTCTTGTATCTTATCATGCTGCTTAAAATGGTGTACTTACTACGTGTCAGGAGATATTAGATCAACAACATAGCACCTAAGTGACGTGCTATCTCCTACGTTTGCTGTCGTCCTCCGACTGATGTCAACAATATCCGGGTTGCCGGCAGCTGAAATAAGAATTTTCCATATTATTACTGTACCAGCCACTTATATTTTATATTTCTCACTTTTAGCACATACCTGGGTATATTAAAGTAGAATGTCAGTAATCCATGTGTTAAAAGGTATACATTGTGAATGATAAACGTGGGTTAATTAGTTAAGTTAAAAAAAACAATTGTAAATCGATTGGCTTACATTAGCTACACTTTGTAAGATGGGTTCATGCAATGTATAAGGAGTGTTGCATTTAGTAGACAGGGCGTAGCTAGGGTAAAATGGATGTGTACGCACATACGGGCGCCACAGGCAGCCGTGTGCTAGGGGAGTCCAGGGGCATCCCACCCCCTAAATTTTTTTTCAAACAATGGTGCAAAATGGTGCATTTTGGCACATCCAGTCACTGCCGACTCTATCTCTCTCTCTCTCTCTCTCTCTCTCTCTCTCTCTCTCTCTCTCTCTCCAATAAAAATTAAATGCTTGGTGAAATGTGTACGCAACTGAGTATCTGCGTTACAGTAGCTACGCCCCTGGTAGAGCACTATAAAACATTAATCAAACACTAGGAACTAAGTAATGAATTTCATGTGATCTTGCTGTTAAAATTTAAAAGCATAAATGCTATAGCTGGCATACCTCTTACTGTGACTTCTACATCCTTGCTTACAGGATCATCATTGGTTGTCTCACATCTGTAGGTTCCCTCGTCTGAATTCCCGATATTAGTAACTGTTAATGTAAATATATCCTCATCTCTATCAGTGTCCATCTCTGTGCTGAATCTTCTATCACTGATGATTCTGTCTTCACCACGGGTCAGTACTTCAACGTTCCTCCCATCCACTAGCTGCCACTCAACCTGACAATAATTGGCTATTATGAGCATACCATAGTGACAAAACAGTACAATGCATGTGTAATTTAACATATATAGAGTAATAATCTGGTTAAAGGCAGTTAAGGGCAGTGAGAATGGAATTAAGAGCAGCGGTGATAAACTCTACACGTTAATCCGTTCAGCAATGATTAAGCTAAATGTAATAAACCTGAGAGAGATCTTTACTGCCATAACCATTCTCTAGAATTATATAATCACTAAAATGGTAGTAAAACATAAGATTATAGGTACGATGCTGACTAGTCAAAGTGTTATGATCACTATACCTACCGTTGAACGCCCCAAGTCTGTCACGTAGCACTCTAGCTCAAGATCGCTACCAACACTGACACTGGTATCACTGGAAACTTCTCCTATATTTGGAGTGCCGCTTCCTGAATAGCATAAAAAAAATAAAAAAATAGGTGTTTTATTGTTAGCTTAATGGATTTCCATCCGAATAGAGGTAATTAAACAGCTATATAGGCTACCCACTGGAAAATTTTGAGAAATAGTAATCATTATAGTAGACTAATGCATTTGCATTATCAATTTTGGCTTGAAAAAAGTACGATTCATAGTTGGACAAAGTAATTACCTACCTATTTGTTTTTACACAAAGATAAGTTATTACATAAATATATACTACGGGTTTCTATAAGATTTATGTTCCGTACTTATGCATACATATGCCAAAAATGCACGAACTATAGTGATACCACCATTTCATCTTAAGAACTTTTTTTAATTCAAAAATACTCAAAAATTAATATAAAAAACTTGTAGCAAGACAAAACTAATGAATCATGGCTCCCTATGCTCACAATTTTGCATAAATCACACATGTATATCAACACTAACCATTAACAAATAACACTAAATACACAAAATTCTACCTCCTATAGTGACTTCAACATCTTCGGAAACTGGGTTTCTGTTAGTTGTTTCACATCGATAAGTGCCCTCATCTGATGACCTTGCTGATCTTATTGTCAAAGTGTAGACATCCTCATCTCGAATCGACCTCTTTTCCGCTGACACTCTGCGGTCACTGGTGACTCTGTCCTCATCACGAGTCAATACTGTGACATCACGACCATCAACCAGCTGCCACTCGACCTTAAACAGTAACATATGGTACTTGTATAGCTGCATACGTACATCAGCAAGAATCACGTTTTTATCGTAGTGCAATTTACCATGACGTAAAACGAAACAAAGTGGGTGGAATAAAGGAAAATTTCTTACAACTAAATAAATACAAACTAAAACTAAAACAGTCTTTATAAAAATGTTAAAAAGCTAGCAAGTAATACAAAAATCATTACAAAGATTTACATCCATAATAATCAGCATAACTTTAAACATATGTCACTGCCCACCAGTTGGCATCCTTAAGCAGCAAAATTATGATACCCCACCTTTTGTATTACAATGCTTTGCAATATTGTATATTAAATCTTTATGTTTTAGATATCCATTAAACATGTGAGCTTTTTTGATCCATTAACTCCCTTGTATTTGCAGAGTAGGTTCAAGCTCACCATTGAGGTACCAATGTCAAGTACGTAACACTCAAGAACCACGTCACTATCAATGTTGAATCTAGAATCTTCCGTGATGTCGGAGATGCTAGGATCACCTGAAAGCAAACAAGACAGTTGACTTAAATGCACTTCAAAAACAAAATTCAACTAGGTGAACAGGTAAATTTAAATGGGTTACAAATAGCATACGTTTAACCACTCAAATAAGAGATATTTGTGTTGCTGCCACCAAATTCAAATCACTAAAACCTGGTGTGACCCTATAATTTGAAACTGATAACATATAACACTTACAACATTATATACAGTTCTACAGACCATTTTGAGTTTTTCCTACTAGTTTCGTTTTTTGTTAAAACTACGTGAAACAATGAATTAAAGCCAAAAAGTGACTTTCACAGCAAATGCTCACTCACGTACCAGCCCCCCCTCTCACGGTTAACTCTACTTCATCGCTGACTGGATCATCATTGGTTGTCTCACACCTGTAAGTTCCTGAATCTGAACTTTTTACATTCGTGATGGTCAAGACAAATATCTCCTCATCGTCAAACGTTTCCATCGTTGCTGAAAATCTCCGGTCACTGGTGACCCTGTCTTCCTTCCTAGTCAGAACTGTGACTTCACGACCATCAACTAGCTGCCACTCAACCTTAACAGAAACGTAACAACCAACTTACAAAATATTTTTGTTGAAGGCATTTAGTGGTTGATTAATCTCATAATTATTATTAAATATTCATAATCAATTAAGCCACTCATAGTAATTAAAAAAATTGTTGTATTGAAGGAAATACACAGGTCTTGAATTGTTACTCCTACATAGCCAGCACCTCATGGGAAAAATCATTACTATACGAAAATGAATAAGAGACTTTGGATCCTTGCTGCTTGATTATCTTAACATTAGACAATAATTTTTGCTAAACAAAATTCATGCTGATTATGTCACATGGGGACTTACAGTTGATTGGGTCAGACCAGCTACAAAGCACTCAAGAACAACAGTTGTGCCCGAATTCACAGTTCTGTCTGGAGTAACCTCAACTATCTCTGGATCTTCACTACCTCCAGAACCTGAAACAGAAGTAATGTTACTATATATTAGCAATATTTGCTACCATAATTATTCATAGTACAGTTACACATTTACTAATATATTATGTGAATAAATATACATATTACATCAGGTCATTCAAAGTATTATTTACCTCCTACAGTGACCTCCACATCCTCGCTTACAGGATCATCATTGGTTGTCTCACATCTGTAGGTTCCTTCGTCTGAATTCCTGATATTAGTAACTGTTAATGTAAATATGTCCTCATCTCCATCAGTGTCCATCTCTGTGCTAAATCTTCTATCACTGATGATTCTGTCTTCACCGCGGGTCAGTACTTCAATATTTCTGCCATCCACTAGCTGCCACTCAACCTGAGAATAGTTAAGATTATCCATATTATAAGCACAAAAACAAAACTTCAAATTCTTCTATTACTGTATTAATTATCACAAAGCCATAATAATGTCTGTCAGGGAATATATATAGGTAATATGGGGGTATACTCTTCCATAGAATACACCATCGAATTCAGCACATTAACACACTTACAGTTGATGATGTCAGGCCAGTGACAAAACACTCCAGGACTAAATCATTGCCTGTTCTGATGGTTTTGTCAGAAGTGACATCCACAATCTCAGGATCTTCTCCACCGCCAGAGCCTTTGAAAAAAGTAATTACGCACACTTTTCTCAGAAATATCTCATCAAATGAAACAAATAGTGATAACGAAGTGGTTAATGCACCGGTATATTGAAAAGAGCAACATGTAATGAATTTTCTTTTAAATATATCATTGCAATATTGTAGTTTTACAGTCAAAATAAATTAGTCACAGGTTTTTCTGTTAGAAATTGTGTTTATATTTTTTTGGGTAAGGAAATAAACATTTTCCATACAAAATATATTTCTTAACCCATATCCGATTTTTATTTTGTTCATAAGAAACAGTTTCCTGGGAGCAAGTGCAGAGTGTAACACATATACATTCACACCTAAAAACACCCATACCTGTCACAGTGACCTCCACATCCTCGCTTACAGGATCATCATTGGTTGTCTCACATCTGTAGGTTCCTTCGTCTGAAT
>NW_014578112.1:80121-88433 GCF_000485595.1 Priapulus caudatus
CTCCACGAGCTCTGCACGTCACCTGACATCAGCGTAATATTAACTTATATAGCCGCGTCCCACAATTACAAAACCTTATAACTATACTAACATATTAATCGTTACAAAAGCCAGAATAATGGTTATGTCAGCGAATATATATAGGTAATATGGCGGGTATTCTTGCCATAGACATTACCACCATCTAATTTCGGCAAATAGACACACTTACAGATATGATGATGTCAGGCCAGTGACAAAACACTCCAGGAGCTAATCATTGCGGTGTTCTGATGGCCTCCTAGTGTCCAGACACAGCTGGACCTCCACAGAATCTCAGGATTCTTCTGTACCGCCCAGAAGCCTTTTGCAAAAAAGGTATTTACGCCATCTTTTCTCTCAGAAATACTCTCACCCAATCAATACAAATAGCTGATAATGAAAGTTTACAGCACCCGTATATTTGACAAAGAGCCAACAACACTGTATATGAATTTTCTTTTACAATTATATCATCTGCAATATTGTCAGTTTTACCAGTCGAAGATGAAGTTAGGCGCCAATTTGCATCGTAAGAAATTCTTGCTGTTTCAGCTTTTGTCCGGATTAAGGAAGTAAACACTTTCCATTACAAAACTATATTTCTCTTAACCTCTTATTCCGAATTTTATTTAGTTCATAAGAAAACAGTTTCCTGGGAGCAACGTGCCAGAGTGTAACAAAAACATTCACACCAAAAACACTCATACCTGTCACCAGCTACCTCCACATCCTCGCTTACAGCATTCATCATTGGTTGTCTCACATCTCGTAGGTTCCCCTCGTCTGGAACTTTCTGATTATTGCGCTAACTGTTAATGTACAATTATGTTCCTTCATCTCATCAGTGTCCATCTCAGTACTGAATCTTCTATCGCTGCTATGATTCTGTCTTCACAGCCGGGTCAGCTGACTTCAATGTTCCTGCCATTTCCACTAGCTGCCACTCAACCTGACATCAGATATATTACTTTATTAGGCCAGCAACAAATTACAGAAACTTAAAATACTAACATCACTTAATCGGTTAACAAAGCGCAGAATAATGTATGTTCAGGGAATATATATAGCGTAATATGGCGGTATCTTCTTGCATTAGAATTAACCATGCTAATCTCCGGCAAATCTAACACACTTACCAGTTGATGATGTCAGGCCAGTTGACCAAAACACTCCAGGACCTAAATCATTGCCTGTTCATGACTGCGTTATGTCAAAGTGACTCTCACAATCCAGCGATCTTCTGTACCCCAGAGCCGTTGTAAAAGCAGTATTTACGCACTCTTTCTCAGAATATATCTCACCAATCGCAACAAATACGTGAAATGAAGCTGGTTAATTGCAACCGGTATATTTGTAAAGACGCCAAACAACCTGTAATGAATTTTCTTTTAAATATATCATTGCCCAATATATGGGGCCTTAGCTTTCTACAGGCTCGAAAATGAATTGAGCATCACAGACTTTCATGTTAAGAATTGGTTTTTTCAGTTTTTTGTAGGTAAGGAAGTAAACACTTTCACATTAACAAAATCATATTTCTTAACCCCTTATCCGATTTTTATTGTTGTCATAAGAAACAGTTTCCTGGGAGCAAGTGCAGACGTGTAATCAAATAACATTCACAACCTTAACCAAACACTCATACCCTGTCACCAGTGACCTTCCACATCCTTCGCTTACAGGATCATCATTGTTGTCTCACATCTGTAGGTTCCCTTCGTCCTGAATTGTCTGATATTAGTACTAGTAACGCTAATGTAAATATGTCCTCATCTCCATCAGATGTCCATTCAGTACTGAATCTTCTATCGCTGATGATTCTGTCATCTGTCCTCACCGCGGGTCAGTACTTCAATGTTCCTGCCATCCACTAGCTGCCACTCAACCTGAGAGTAGTTATAAGATTATCCATATTATAAGCATAATAACAAAACTTCAAATACTTATATTAATCATCACAAATCCATAATAATGTCTGTCAGGGAATATATATAGGTAATATGGGGATATTCTTGCATAGAATTACACCATCTAATTCGGCAAATTAACACACTTACAGTTGATGATGTCAGGCCAGTGACAAAACACTCCAGGACTAAATCATTGCCTGTTCTGATGGTTATGTCAGAAGTGACCTCCACAATCTCAGGATCTTCTCCACCGCCAGAGCCTTTGAAAAAAGTATTTACGCACTTTTCTCAGAAATATCTCACCAAACGAAACAAATAGTGATAATGAAGTGGTTAATGCACCGGTATATTGAAAAGAGCAACAACTGTAATGAATTTTCTTTTAAATATATCATTGCAATATTGTAGTTTTACAGTCGAAATGAATTAGTCACAGATTTTCATGTTAGAAATTGTGTTTTTCAGTTTTTTGGTAAGGAAGTAAACACTTTCCATACAAAATATATTTCTTAACCCTTATCCGATTTTTATTTTGTTCATAAGAAACAGTTTCCTGGGAGCAAGTGCAGAGTGTAACAAATACATTCACACCTAAAAACACTCATACCTGTCACAGTGACCTCCACATCCTCGCTTACAGGATCATCATTGGTTGTCTCACATTTGTAGGTTCCCTCGTCTGAATTCCTGATATTAGTAACTGTTAGTGTAAATATGTCCTCATCTCCATCAGTGTCCATCTCAGTACTGAATCTTCTATCACTGATGATTCTGTCTTCACCGCGAGTCAGAACTTCAATGTTCCTGCCATCCACTAGCTGCCACTCAACCTGACATCAGGTAATATTACTTATATTAGCAGCACAATTACAAAACTTAAATACTAATATATTATTCATTACAAAGCCATAATAATGTATGTCAGGGAATATATATAGGTAATATGGGGGTATTCTTCCATAGAATACACCATCGAATTCAGCACATTAACATGCACACTTACAGTTGATGATGTCAGGCCAGTGACAAAACACTCCAGGACTAAATCATTGCCTGTTCTGATGGTTTTGTCAGAAGTGACCTCCACAATCTCAGGATCTTCTCCACCGCCAGAGCCTTTGAAAAAAGTAATTACACGCACACTTTTCTCAAAAATATCTCATCAAATAAAACAAATAGTGATAACGAAATGGTTAATGCACCGGTATATTGAAATAAGCAACAACTGTAATTAATTTTCTTTTAAATATATCATTGCAATATTATAGTTTTACAGTCAAAATGAATGAGTCACAGGGTTTTATGTTAGAAATTGTGTTTTTAAGTTTTTTGGTAAGAAAGTAAACACTTTCCATACAAAATATATTTCTTAACCCTTACACGATTTTTATCTTGTTCATAAGAAACAGTTTCCTGGGAGCAAGCACAGAGTGTAACAAATACATTCACACGTAAAACACCCATACCTCTCACAGTGACCTCCACATCCTCGCTTACAGGATCATCATTGGTTGTCTCACATCTGTAGGTTCCCTCGTCTGAATTCCTGATATTAGTGACTGTTAGAGTAAACACATCCTCATTTCCAAACTTGTCCATCTCAGTGCTGAATCTTCTATCACTGATGATTCTGTCTTCATTACGTGTCAACACTTCAATGTTCCTCCCATCAACTAGCTGCCACTCAACCTGATGGCAGTTAAGAAGAATGGCATTAGAGACATAATAGCAAATGTTTACATGTTAGGAAACATAGTTCCAAAATTAAGTTTGATTTAGGAAGACATAAAAACTAATCATCACACTAAAAAGCTAATTAAATAGTATAATATATTACTAGAATGACCCCTTATAAATACATTAGTTTAAATATCCTCCCTAGATGGGTGCACTATAGTTCATTTATTTTCAGTTGGTAGTTGATAGTAAATAGCTGATCACTGCTAGTTGATAGCTACACATTGGAATATATTTAGTTTTAAACCACTGATAGATATCCATTCTTTGTCAAAGCTATAGTGCCGAGGATAAGTACATACATCAAAACCTCAATGCACGCACACATGAACACAATATCATAGTGGCTGCTTCATTAACATTACTAGAAATATAATGTGTTTTATCCTTCTTCAAACATTGAGTTAATGATCTGCATAAGTCTGTAAGTGCCATACATGTGGTAGTATGCAATGTTACTCAAATTTACAGAAATTGCTGTTGTGTCTTTGTTAGAGTAACTGTTTGCCCACACTATGTAGTGTACTAGGTTGCAGCTATACTTGTGGTGTATGAAATGTAAATTTATAGGAGCAGATGAGCACCTACCCTCATCAATATAACTTAACTTATATACGATATATCTATTAGTAACAATTGTAACAAAGATGCTGCACTTACAGTTGATGAGGTGAGACCTGTGACGAAGCATTCCAGTTCCAAATCATCACCTGTACTAACAGTTGTGTCAGATGAGATCTCCACAATATCAAGATCTTCTCCACCTCCAGACCCTGGAGCAGAGGACATTTCATAAATATATAGATGATAAATGTTGAAGTGGTTAAAAACACCAATAATTCTAATACCAATAAACAACAAAATTTTTATAGCATTTTTATTTATATTATACCTACATATTAGACCAGAAAGTATTCCGTACCTCTCACATTGACCTCAACGTCCTCGCTTACAGGATCATCATTGGTTGTCTCACATCTGTAGGTTCCCTCATCTGAATTCCTGATATTGGATATAGTCAATACAAATATGTCTTCATCTCCAGACTGTTCCATCTCAGTGCTGAATCTTCTATCACTGGTAATTCTGTCTTCACCACGAGTCAATACTTCAATGCTTCTCCCATCGACTAGCTGCCACTCAACCTGTAAATTGATATGTTTATTTGGTGGGATTAAATTATATTATATGTTCTGTTGAGCCTTTGTTTTTTAACAGGCACATGCCAGTTGTATAACGTGTCAAGTCTTTTCGCGCTTACTGTTGAGGATGTTAGGCCTGTAACGAAGCATTCCAGGACGACATCACTTGCTGCACTGACGGTTCTATCAGCTGTAATCTCCACAATCTCTGGATCATCTTGTCCGCCAGATCCTACAGAGCACACATAAATTGTACATCATGACAATAATCATTCCAGATTAACCATAACCGAGCAAAAAGAAAAGTGATGTACGTCTTATAGCACAGCACAGAATTTTGCGAGACGTTTGTATATGAAATGTATGAATATGTCACTGCATTGCTATAGAACATGATAGCTAAATTTAGTAAATAAAAAAATATTGAATTATACATTTTTTTTTTATTAAAGGTATGTAAATATCATTAAAAATACACCTACATGAACTAAAGTTTCACAAATAAAATTTTATGATGAATTTTGACAAGATTAGACATACTGGCTTCCAATAACATACATACATTCTCAAATATTTCACCATAAATGACCTCTCTAATTCTTTAACTGGTTTAAATAAAATAAAAATTGCATTGCCATTAAAAAATTACATTTTATTCACATTACCTCCTACAGTAACTTCCACATCCTTGCTTACAGGATCATCATTGGTTGTCTCACATCTGTAGGTTCCCTCGTCTGAATTCCTGATATTAGTAACCGTTAGTGTAAATATGTCCTCGTCTCCAGCAGTGTCCATCTCTGTGCTGAATCTTCTATCACTGATGATTCTGTCTTCACCACGGGTCAGTACTTCAATGTTCCTGCCATCCACTAGCTGCCACTCAACCTGAGAGCAGTTATGATTATTAGTGTTGGAAGCATACTAACAAATTACACCAGTAGGTTCAAATGAACAAGACAACAGTAATAATATGGCTATGTTATGTGTTTATTTAAATATAATTTCCATATAATATCGGTGTAAGAAAACATTAGACTTACAGTTGATGAGGTGAGATCAGTGACAAAACATTCCAGAACTAAATCGTTGCCTGTCCTAACAGTTTTGTCAGATGTGATCTCTACAATCTCAGGATCTTCCCTGCCTCCAGAACCTTGAATTGAAATAAATACATAATTTCAAACAATCAATGATTTTACATATGTTGGAATATCAGCTATAATAATAATAACAGATCCTGAATAGGAACAAATGTTCATTGAGAAAGGTTTTAATAATTTTTTCTACGGAAATGATGGCTTTCCAATTTTTAAAATTGGGGGATAGATCATGACCTTACCTGTCACAGTGACCTCCACATCCTCGCTTACAGGATCATCATTTGTTGTCTCACATCTGTAAGTTCCCTCATCTGAATTCCTGATATTATTGATCATCCTCAGTGGAGTAGCTCAGTGATCTGAACCTGCAGATGACTGAACAGTTCGCCTCCATCTCACACTGAAATGTGAAAATGTTTATAAATTGTAAGCACTATGTGTGCAAGGCATTCAAAAAATACTATCACACACCGACCCACTCATTGAGAAATGAGCATATTCAAATACACATACTAGCACACTGACACAACACAAGCACACATCCATGCACGCATGCACGCGCACACTGAACACGCACACACCACTACACCAAACTACCCATTGCGAATGTTCACACCTAAGCATGCAGCCATGCGTGTTTTGATATTCTGTAATGTTTAATTAAAGCTGATGTTACAATTACAATTAGAACACTATACAACTCCAGCCTCTGTTTTCTAAGTCATGCACGGCATGCACGCATGCACACACACAAACAACTGATTACAACACAGCCAATCAAAAGCTCAAGGTGCTTACCAATCCATCAACAAGTCCGGACACAAAGCACTCCAGTTCTACAGTTGCCCCAAACCTGACAGACATGTCTGGCGATATATCTACAATTTCTGGTTTTTCATTGCTGCTACTACCTAGAAAACACCAATAATATCCATTACTAACAGCATTTTACAAAATCTCGACAATAAATTATTCGAGTATACGTGAATTCACAACCCAATCAAAAACGGTGAAACACAGTTCAATTTGCAAGGTAATGGTTACTACTCTAACAGAAACATCCACCGTCTTGCTATCTGGTGTTTTGGTTTGTGGTTTCACACTGATAGGTGCCTTGATCGGGACGATGTTATCTCAGATAATGTCAACACAAAACACGTCATCATTGCCAGAGGTATTGACATCAATATCAATACGACTGTCTTCCAATATCACTTTGGTGCCTTTGGTCAATGTTACGTAATTACGCCCTTCTTTTTTCTGCCACTCAACCTACAGAGAAATTTAATGCTGTATGAATGATGATGTGTATAATCTTGATTTTTCAAGTTGCACACAAAAGAATAATTTTTATGATAAACACTTGCTAATTTTCACCCTTGAGAATGAACGAAAACTGCACTATGAAACAAACCATACAATCTTACCATTTTGAAACATATACGGTCTGAACACAGATAAACATAGAATCTCTTTGAAAACATTACTTACACATGCTTGGCATCTATAGAAAATTAAACAGGATATTTCTATACACAAACATAATACAATCTGCTTGTTTACTGCCAGATAGTTTCAATTCCCGACGATGCTACTGACGTGAGTGATATTAAAGGAAAATTGAAGTCAAATTTCATAACTTCTGTAACGTTTTTATACATAGAAATACATTCAATAACGTATTCCATTTCAAATCCGGCGCACAATTAGTAATAAACACATGAATATTAATCTAGGTCATGTGACGTCACGGACCATTCTGAACGACGACGCCACGCTAAAGCTGAGTGTTGTGATGAAGACAGAAAGCGATAATTTCAATGATTCTAGTGATTACTCAGATGATCATGATATTTATAGTGATTTACCAGTTGGATATAGGTTTGAGCCTGCATGAATATACACAAGAAGAAATTGAGGAGAATCGTCTGAAAAAGCAACGCGAAGAGTCGGCACAAACTTCTCAAGAATCAGAACAGGCACAACATGGCGGAATGGAAGCTTTGGTACCAGATAGGACTGTAGACAAATACTGGTGTTCTTGTAGTGTTTGTGAATTAATGAGTACGGCACCTTAATGTATATGCTGCCATGAGAATGAAAAGACCAGGGTTATTGTAGACCAGTTCGACGCTAGAGCAAGTGAGTCATGCGAGTACACTGTTCACCGGGCTTATCACGCTCGGTCAGAATCACATGTATCTACGCAAGTCATGTATATTTACCGTGAATGCATTACCAACACAGGTAATATGTATGTACATGAATATAAGTACACTTACAGGCTACATGTTTG
The DNA here is from genome assembly GCF_000485595.1 of Priapulus caudatus. NCBI lineage: Eukaryota > Metazoa > Priapulida > Priapulimorpha > Priapulimorphida > Priapulidae > Priapulus > Priapulus caudatus. Next base: position 88,331 of record NW_014578112.1, read on the forward strand.
TGTCTTGACATGATAAATAAGCATGACAAATAACAAAAAACATCGAATATTTAACCACCACACGCACAGGCACTTGGACCGTTTCAATAATAAAATGATGGTT
>NW_014578112.1:91567-107062 GCF_000485595.1 Priapulus caudatus
GATACCGTTCAGTGTAAATATGCCCGTCATTCTCCATCAGTGGTCATCTCAGTACTGAATCTGCTCTATCACTGATGATTCTGTTCTTCTCCACAGCGGGTCCAGTACTTCATATGTCCTCCCCACTCCACTAGGCTTTTTTGGCCCCCAACTTGTTCCCGCACCTAACATCAGGTAATATTACTAGTATTAGAAGTATAATGATGAATCTGTAAATACTTCTATCAATTATCACATAGCCAGAATGTGTGTCAGGGTGTATATAGAAAGCTATAGCCAGATGGCTGCATAATACAATCTCTAATGTCAGCAATTACACACTTACAGCTGATGGATGTCTAGGCCTGTGACCAAAACACTCCAGCGACTAACATCATTTCCTGCCTCTGATGGTTTTAACTGCCCGATACGCCGGAAGGCCCTCCCCGCGCGCCGCGAGCTCCGCGCCGACACCGGCGCTCGCTCCACATCCCAACCACCGACGCAACTTGACCCCCGGCGGCCGCGACACCGCCACTGTACCGCCACCGCCATAACAAAAACAAACCCCCCAACAGCCCACCTCGCACAACTCTACACACACCAACCCCCAAGTCCCCAGCCACGTCAGAAGTTGTTTCCACAATCTCAGGATCTTCTCTGCCTCCAGACCCTAAAATTAAATTACATACACATTTACATTCAATACATCACTTTACTGATGTTAGAAAACAATAATAACAGCAATATAAATTCAGTTCAACAGCTATACCCTAACTTTTTCCAATAGCATTACTCAATTTCCCATTGAGATAGAAAAGGACCATATACCTGTCACAGTGACCTCTACATCCTCGCTTACAGGATCATCATTGGTTGTCTCACATCTGTAAGTTCCCTCATCTGAATTCCTGATATTAGTAACCGTTAGTGTAAATATGTCCTCATCTCCATCAGTGTCCATCTCAGTACTGAATCTTCTATCACTGATGATTCTGTCCTCACCGCGGCCGTCAGTACTTCAATGTCCCTGCCATCCACTAGCTGCCACTCAACCTGACAGGAGTTAAGATTATAGGTATCAAGAGTAGATCGACAAAATGGTTAGGTGAAACGCTATGGCATAGCCATACTTGAAGATCTGTTAAATGCTTATAGTTATTGAGCTTTTGAGCTTGTGGTAGTGAATACAAGTATCTATAAATGAAATCTTGGACTTACAGTTGATGAAGTAAGGCCGAGTGACAAAACATTCCAGGACCAAATCGTTGTCTGTCCTGACAGTTTTGTCAGACGTAATATCCACAATCTCGGGATCCCTCACTACCTCCAAACCTGTAATTTAATCAGACATATTCATGAATTCCATAGCATAAATAATCATGACAAAAATAATGTAGGACAATAACAATAACAACACTAAACAATCCTTATTAAACAGGTACATGTACATTTTAGTTACACAGCTTGTAAGTCTGCAAACAACTTGATTATAAATATTATAGATACGTGAGGTGCGGGAAATAACTATACCTCTAACAGTGACCTCCACATCCTCGCTTACAGGATCATCATTGGTTGTCTCACATCTGTAGGTTCCTTCGTCTGAATTCCTGATATTAGTAACCGTTAGTGTAAATATGTCCTCGTCTCCAGCAGTGTCCATCTCTGTGCTGAATCTTCTATCACTAATGATTCTGTCTTCGCCACGGGTCAGTACTTCAACGTTCCTCCCATCCACTAGCTGCCACTCAACCTGAGAACAGTTAAGGAGTGTTGGAAGCATACTAACAAATTACACCAGTAGGTTAAAATGAATGTAATGATGTATGAAATGTATCAGAAGCATAGCAATAAAACAGTAAAATCTGTAAGTAAACTGGTAAAGAAATAGGTCGTTCCAGAGTTGTATGAGTGGTTACTATAGTTAAGAGCTTGTTAAAATGCAATACTAGTATCTACTATTAAAATCTTGAACTTACAGTTGATGAGTCAAGACCAGTGACATAACATTCAGTTCTAATCATTGCAGTTCTGACAGTTATAAATAACAAAAAACATCAAATATTTAACCACCACACGCACTATGTTTACATAATGGCGTCTCTCAAAATGGTCCGTGACATCACATAACCTCGATATAGTAACAATAACTATTCAGGTGTCTATTACTGGGCGCCGAATTTGAAATGGAATATGTTATTGAATGTATTTCTATGTATAAAAACGTTACAGAAGTTACTTCAATTGTCCTTTAAGGAGAAATTAAATATGTATTGGCTACTCTTCAATTCATAAAGGTAAAACCACGCTCTGCATTGATTAGGTTGACAAATATGTGTGGAACATACCGTTGTAGAGCCTGACAGTCCTCGCACAAAGCACTCCAGATTGAGAGTTTTTCCTGTTCTCACAGTTGTTAATCGAGATATGCTAGTTATCGTTGGGTTACTAGTACTTGATCTCAATCTAGTGAAGAATCCTGTCAAGCTCTGGTCAGCTAAACCTGCAAGAAAAATAGACATCTCACACACCAGACTAATGTTCATGAATACACATTTATTACCTACTACAGGCAATATACCATTCAATTTTACAATTCGGAAAAATTGCATAGGTACACCTTTATATAACACATTAATATTTCATATTATTAACATGGTAAAGTAAATACAATACAGTAATTTGAAAACGTAATACACATAGCACAGGGGAAAACATGCACTAGAATAGTTTGAAACACAGTTTTACCTTTACATTTAACCTATACTGCACATCTTATTGTTATTAACTACATACAAAAATCTATATTGTATGTTAATCCTAAATTTGCACATAAAAATCCATTACAACTAGCAATTTAAAACTGTTACCTCTAACTTCAACTGCAACACTTTGCATTATAGGGTGATCACTAGTTGTTTTACAAATGTAGGTGCCTGCATCATCAGGGTTTAAGCTATATATGTTGAGGTTAGAGCTGAAAAGTAAATTTAGCTAAGGATTACTGATTGTGCTCATGATTTATTGCATCAAAAGACTATGATGAACAAAACCCATCTAGTAAAATTAATATAATCAATAATAACTACCTTCAATATAAAATCAAAGTTGTCTTTGGTCTTTGTTTAACATAGAAAGATACCAACTTAAAACAGGAAACAATTAAATCAAAACTCATATCATCACAATAACTATCAGATCATATTCCATCCACTGCATATTACCAATGAGGACTAACCACATTGTTGTATTTATTCAAGTTATCTTATTTATTATCATATCATCTTATTATTATCTTATTTTTAGGCCGTAGCTACGCGTCCGGTTAACAGATGCCCAGCTCCCAGGCTCTGCGTCCAGTCATCCATTTCCTATGTCAACCCAACTATATTTTTTTCAGTAGAAACACTAAGCAATAATTTTTTGCCATATTATTTCTTACCGAGTAATAATTAAGTAAAATCGTAGTTAAGTATCGTTAAAGGCTCACAATGCGCATCCAAACGCTAATTTCTCCAGTACTAGACTAGCAAATACTTCGTGGCATGCATAATCACACTACCTTATGACAAAATAAACTAGTTAGTGTAAATATGTCCTCATCTCCATCAGTGTCCATCTCAGTACTGAATCTTCTATCACTGATGATTCTGTCCTCACCGCGGGTCAGTACTTCAATGTTCCTGCCATCCACTAGCTGCCACTCAACCTGACAGGAGTTAAGATTATAGGTATCAAGAGTAGATCGACAAAATGGTTAGGTGAAACGCTATGGCAATAGCATACTTGAAGATCTGTAAAATGCTTATAGTTATGAGCTTTGAGCTTGTGGTAGTGAATACAAGTATCTATAAATGAAATCTTGGACTTACAGTTGATGAAGTAAGGCCAGTGACAAAACATTCCAGGACCAAATCGTTGTCTGTCCTGACAGTTTTGTCAGACGTAATATCCACAATCTCGGGATCCTCACTACCTCCAGAACCTGTAATTTAATCAGATACATATTTCCATAGCATAAATAACATGACAAAATAATGTAGGACAATAACAATAACAACACTAAACAATCCTATTAAACAGGTACATGTACATTTTTAGTTACACAGCTTGTAAGTTGCAACAACTTGATTATAAATATTTATACTGTGAGGTGGAAAATAACTATACCTCTAACAGTGACCTCCACATCCTCGCTTACAGGATCATCATTGGTTGTCTCACATCTGTAGGTTCCTTCGTCTGAATTCCTGATATTAGTAACCGTTAGTGTAAATATGTCCTCATCTCCATCAGTGTCCATCTCTGTGCTGAATCTTCTATCACTAATGATGCAGGGATCTTCTCCACCGCCAGAGCCTTTGAAAAAAGTAATTACACGCACACTTTTCTCAAAAATATCTCATCAAATAAAACAAATAAGTGATAACGAATATGTTTAATGCACCGGTATATATTGAAATAAGCAACAACTGTAATTAATGTTCTTTAAACTATATCATTGCAATATTCATAGTTTTACAGTCAAAATGAATGAGTTCACAGGGTTTTATGTTAGAAATTGTGTTTTAGTTTTTTGGTCTAAGAAAGTAAACACCTTTCCATACAAAAATACTATTTCTTAACCCTTACACGATTTTTATCTTGTTCATCAAGAACAGTTTCCTGGCGCGAGCAAGCCCACAGATGTGTAACAAATACATTCACACGCTAAAACACCCATACCTCTCCACCAGTGTACCTCCACATCCTCGCTTACAGGATCATCACTTGGTTGTCTCACATCTGTAGGTTTCCCTCGTCTGAATTCCTGATATTAGTGACTGTTACGAGTAAACCACATCCCTCATTTCCAAACTTGTCCCCATCTCAGTGCTGAATCTTCTATCACTGATGATTCTGTCTTCATTACGTGTCAAACACTTCAATGTTCCTCCCATCAACTAGCTGCCACTCAACCTGATGGCAGTTAAGAAGAATGCATTAGAGACATAATAGCAATGTTTACATGTTAGGAAACATAGTTCACAAAATTAAGTCTTGATTTAGGAAGACATAAAAACTAATCATCACACATAAAAGCTAATTAAATAGTATAACTATATTACTAGAATGCGACCCTTATAAATACATTAGTTTAAATATCCTCCCTAGATGGGGTGCCACTATAGTTCATTTTATTTCAGTCTGGTAGTTGATATAAATAGCTGATCACTGACTAGTTGATAGCTACACATGTGGAAATATATTTAGTTTTAAACCACTGATAGATATCCATTCTTTGTCAAAGCTATAGTGCCGAGGATAAGTACATACATTACAAAACGCTCAATGCACGCACACATGAACACAATATCATAGTGGCTGCCTTCCATTAACTATTACTAGAAATATAATGTGATTTTATCCTTCTTCAAACATTGACGTTAATGATCTGCCATAAGTCTGTAAGTGCCATACCATGTGGTAGTATGCAATGTTACTCAAATTTACAGAGAAATTGCTGTTGTGTCTTTGTTTAGGAGTAACTGTTTGCCCACACACTATGTAGGTTACTAGGTTGCAGCTATACGCTGTGGTGTATGAATATGTAAATTATATACGGAGCAGATGAGCACCTACCCTCAATCAATATAACTTTAACATTATATACGATATATCTATTAGTAACAATTGTAACAAAGATGCTCGCACTTACAGTTGATGAGGTGAGAGCCTGTGACGAAGCATCTCCAGTTCCAAATCATCACCTGTACTAACAGTTGTGTCAGATGAGATCTCCACAATATCAAGATCTTCTCCACCTCCAGACCCTGGAAGCATGAGGAATTTCATAAATATATATGAAAATGTTGAAGTCGGTTAAAAACCCAATAATTCTAATACAATAAACAACAAAATTTTTATAGCATTTTTTATTTATATTATACCTACATATTAGACCAGAAAGTAATCCGTACCTCTCACATTGACCTCAACGTCCTCGCTTACAGGGATCATCATGTTGGTTGTCTCAACATCTGTAGGTTCCCCATCTGAATTCCTGATATTGGATATAGTCAATACAAATATTGTCTTTCAGTCTCCAGACTTTCCATCTCAGTGCTGAATCTTCTATCACCTGCGTAATTCTGTCTTCACCACGAGCTCAATACTTCAATGCTTCTCCCATCGACTAGCTGCCACTCAACCTGCTAAATTGATTATGTTTATTTTGGTGGGGATTAAATTATATTATATGTTCTGTTGAGCCCTTTGGTTTTAACAGGCACATGCCAGTCTGCTATAACGTGTCAAGTTCTTTTCGCGCTTACTGCTGAGGATGTTTAGGCCTGCTAACGAAAGGCATTCCAGGACGACATCACTTGCTGCACTGACGGTTCTATCAGCCTGTAATCTCACAATCTCTGGATCATCTTGTCCGCCAGATCCTACAGAGCACACATTAAATTTTACATCATGACAATAATCATTCCAGATTAACCATACGAGCAAAAAAGAAATAGTGATGTACGTCTTATAGCCACAGCACAGAATTTTGCGAACGTTTTGTATATGAAATGTATGAATATGTCCACTGCATTGCTAATAGGAACATGATAGCTAAATTTACGTAAATAAAAAAAAATATTGAATTATACATTTTTTTTTTATTAAAGGTATGTAAATATCATTAAAAATACACCTACATGGAACTAAAGTTTCACAAATAAAATTTTATGATGAATTTGACAAGATTAGACATACTGGCTTCCAATAACATACATACATTCTCAAATATTCACCAATAAATGACCTCTCTAATTCTTTAAACTGTTTAAATAAAATAAAAATTGCGTTGCCATTAAAAAATTACATTTTATTCACATTACCTCCTACAGTAAACTTCCACATTCCTTGCTTTACAGGCATCATCAATTGGTGTCTCACATCTCTGCGTAGCGTTCCCTCGTCTGAATTCCTCGATATTAGTAACCGTTAGTGTAAATAATGTCACTCGTCTCCAGCAGTGTCCATCTCTGTCGCTGAATCTTCTATCACTGATGATTCTGTCTTCACACGGCGTCAGTACTTCAATGTTTCCTGCCATCCACTAGCTGCCACTCAACCTGGAGAGCAGTTATGATTATTAGTTTTGGAAGCGCATACTAACAAATATACAACCAGTAGGTTCAATGAACAAGACCACAGTAATAATATGGCCTATGTTATGTGTTTATTTAAATATAATTTCCTATAATTATCCGGTTTTGTAAGAAAACATTAGACTTACAGTTGTGAGGTGAGATCAGTGACAAAAACATTCCAGAACTAAATCGTTGCCTGTCCTTAACAGTTTTGCAGATGTGATCTCTACAATCTCCAGGATCTCCCTGCCTCCAGAACCTTGAATTGAAATAAATACATAATTTCAAACAACAATGATTTTACATATGTTGGAATATCAGCATATAATAATAACGAGATCCTGAATAGGAACATAATGTTCATTGAGAAAGTTTTAATAATTTTTTCTACGGAAATGTGCTCTTCCAATTTTTAAAATTGCGGGGATAGATCGATGCCTTACCTTCACAGTGACCTCACATCCTCGCTTACAGGATATCATTTTGTTGTCTCACATCTGTAAGTTCCCTCAATCTGAATTCCTGAGTATTAGTAACCGTTAGTGTAAATATGTCCCTCATGCTCCATCAGTGGTCAGTCTCAGTACTGAATCTGTCTATCACTGATGATTCTGTTCTTCTCCACAGCGGGTCCAGTACTTCATATGTCCTCCCCACTCCACTAGGCTTTTTTGGCCCCCAACTTGTTCCCGCACCTAACATCAGGGAAGTATTACTACGTATTACGCAAGCTATAATGATGAATCTGTAAATACTCTCTATCAACTATCACATAGCGCACGAATTGATGTGTCGGGTTGTATTATAGAAAGCTATAGCCAGATGGCTGCATAATACAATCTCTAATGTCAGCAATTACACACTTACAGCTGATGGATGTCTAGGCCTGTGACCAAAACACTCCAGCGACTAACATCATTTCCTGCCTCTGATGGTTTTAACTGCCCGATACGCCGGAAGGCCCTCCCCGCGCGCCGCGAGCTCCGCGCCGACACCGGCGCTCGCTCCACATCCCAACCACCGACGCAACTTGACCCCCGGCGGCCGCGACACCGCCACTGTACCGCCACCGCCATAACAAAAACAAACCCCCCAACAGCCCACCTCGCACAACTCTACACACACCAACCCCCAAGTCCCCAGCCACGTCAGAACGTCTGTTTCCACAATCTCAGGACTCATGTCTCTGCCCTCCACGACGCCTAAAATTACAATTCACATACACCCATTTACATTCAATGACAGCACTCTTACTCGATGTTTAGAAACAATAATAACAGCAATATAAATTCAGTTCAACAGCATATCCCTACACTTGTTTCCAACTAGCATTACTCGATGTATCCCATTTGAGATAGAAGGACCATATACCCTGTCACAGTCAGACCATCCTAACATCCTCGGCTTACACGATCCGATCATTGGTTGTCTCACATCCACTGTAAGTTCCCTCAATCTGAATTCCCTCGCATATGTAACCGTTCAGTGTGATGATTCTGTCTTCATCGCGGGTCAGTACTTCAATGTTCCTGCCATCCACTAGCTGCCACTCAACCTGACATCAAGTAAAATTACTTATATTAGCAGCACATGCCATTACAAAACTTAAATACTAATATATTAATCGTTACAAAGCCAGAATAATGTATGTCAGGGAATATATATAGGTAATATGGGGGTATTCTTCCATAGAATATACCATCGAATTCAGCACATTAACATGCACACTTACAGTTGATGATGTCAGGCCAGTGACAAAACACTCCAGGACTAAATCACTGCCTGTCCTGATGGTTTTGTCAGAAGTGACCTCCACAATCTCAGGGTCCTCACTACCTCCAGAACCTAAAGATAATTGAGGTATGGGTTAGTTCCTTGTTTATGTTTCACACTGTATCTCATACTGTCATACAAATAGTTAAGGTAAGCAATATAAGATTTGAATCAAGTTTTGAGTTCCACCTAACGTATTGTTTATGTTTCTAGTACGTACCACTCCCAACATTGACCTCGGTCTCCAAGCTCTCTTCACTGCTGCCTGTTATTTCACACCTGTACGTGCCAGAGTCAGATCTCTGTGTGTTTGTGATCTCAAGCACAAAGATTTCTTCACTTCGAAAGCCCTCAACAATGATCGAAACCCTCCTGTCACGGACCTCGACATCTTCTCCCCGGGTAAGGACAGTCACATCTCTACCCTCCACTTTTTGCCACTCAATCTATAGAAACATAAGGTAGAGTAACATGCATACACCTTCCACTTCATTCACTATGTGTTGCTTCAGGTAAATACAAAGGCATCAAGGAAGTGGTAAGATAACATGTCATCAATCTATACAAAAAGGTTTCACTGCAAGCTAGTGCATTTACATGTTAAATAGAATTGCCTTACTAAAAACAGGTACTGTTAATTCCAGAAAAGCTTAATAAGTTAATGCATTTACTTACTGTTTCTGAACCAAGGTCTGTTACAAAGCATTCCAGTATTAACTTTGAATCTACTTGGACATTTGCTCTTGGGCTTGGTGAGACTTCTGTGATTTTTGCATTAGTTGCTCCACTTGCTGTGATAAAACATGCATTTAACACTAAATTAAAAACAGTGAATGATTTACATTACAAACTTCACAGATAGGTCTTTATTTTCTACTAACATTTGTGCACATACACATACAACACATACACATGCATGCACGTATGCACAGATGCACTTACACTCACAAACATATATCCTTACTACAAATTTAACATATAACAACAAGCACAATAATAAAGCAATAGACTGCATTAGTATTCAGTCAATTCATGTCATATACAATGCAGGTGTTAGTAATGTACATAATGCAAACCTCTATTGCACATTATCTTACACATTAGCTTATACATGATATGTGGCATCTCTATAGCTTTCTTATAGCTATGGATGTAAAATGCATGGAACTCAATTATGTCACAGTTTCATTTTTAAATTGCAGTAAATATATACAGCCACATAAATTTGTATTTGATATCACATCATCACAGTATTCATTGAACAACACATAAATACAAATACTTACACCTGACTGACAGTACAACATCTTCATGGTCCGGATTCGAATTTGTTGTCTCACACCTAAATGTTCCGGCGTCGTCTCGCAAGACAAGTCGCAAGGTTAATGTGAAAACATCGTTGCCCTGGTCTCTCTCCCTGTCTATGGATAGTCTGCGATTCACTGCCACAATTCGGGTGCCTCTAGTCAGTACCGTTACCCTGTTATTGCTATCAACCTTTTGCCATTCAACCTAAATCATGAAAGTGCCCGAAATGGTAAAGTAATGCAAGGAAAAATTTAATGATTTGTAATGCCTAGTCGTCCAATGTAGTTGTAAACATTAAATAGATAGGAAGCCATCTGCACTGTTCAGGCAGATGAAAACACGAGTTCAGTTTTCCTACAACTCAAAACATCATTTCTCGGTTTTCCATCTTGATTTTATGCATGCATACTCAGCATTAGCTTAAGAATTACTATAATATCAGCAAAAAATGCTGCATGGTTTTAATTAACATTTTACAACGACTATAAACCAGCTTACTACATTGGCCTCCTATAAGAATACGCTTTCAGAGTAATGGGTCCTGGATAAAATATTACCACAGACTAGCATAGAAAACTTACTGTGTTATCTCCTAAATTCATTACTGTACACTCAATGACCATGTCTTCATTGGTCCTCAAGTTCTGTCGTGGGGAGATGTCAACAATTTTAGGATTATCTGTCGAATCTGTGAAACAAAATTTTGGGAAATAAAGAGCAGCAGCTAATGTAATTTATACCATAGTATAATGTAGCTTGGCATAGAGCTACTGTAAAACAGAAACTAATCAGAGAAACTCTTATCAACAATTTGGCAAACATAGCCTAAGCAACCCTACTAACAACACTGAATAGCTGGTCCAATAAAGCATCATCACGAAGTCACATTCTGGTGGCTTTTTGTTTAGATTGCTAAGTTAGATTGTATACACATGGCATAGTATACATCATAACATTACTATAATCTCTGCAAATTCATTAATGTAAATTATAACACGATTTGTTCAAAAAACACATGGACTGTCATGCTGCTTACAAATTAAAGCCAACAAACAGACACAGAAACAACCATGACAAACATTAACTGCAACGATGGCATACCACTAAGGCTGACAACGACGTCGTCGCTCACAGGATCGCTGTCGGTCGTTTTGCACCGATAACGTGAGGCATCTTCCTCAACGCTTCTGCGGATGCTGAGCGTGAAAATCGTCTCATCGTCATTCGACGTGTCTTCATCAATACTGATGCGTCGTTCCGTCGAGATGACGCGTGTGCCCCGTGTCAGTACTGTCACACTGTCATCACTGTCAACCGTCTGCCACTCGGCCTAGAGGTAAAATGATCTAGAGGTAACTTAATGATCTTTGCTCAGGAATTGTTCATATTTTAGTTTAAAACGTTAACATTTATTATGGTACCTTATCACAATAATAGTTCACAAACAGCTAACATGTAAATGTTTGATAACATTTACCGTCTCTCTTCGTGAAAGATCTGTGACATGGCATTTAAGCGTCAGTGTTCTGCCAACAGTGAGAGTCGTATCTTCTGAGATTTCTACAATCTCTGGTCCTGAAGATGAACGGTCATCTGGAAATTATGAAAAACAAATAAATTTTAATGGATCAATACAGTTGTACCTCACATTTAGTAATGTTCAGTTCGTTTATTAGATTTCAGCACATAAAAAAGAATTCGGGCAACCCTATGCAATAAAAACGTGCTTGAATTTAAGAAGCCATATGCGACGATATTTAAATGCATTTTAACTGCTCATTTTACGCACAGTGGTATTTCCTAGTCTCATTTAATGTATAAACTGTAGAATCTGTGTAACTGACAAAAATATCATTATTTCATGAATTTGCTACGAGACCAAAACTGACATGGACTGATATGCCATTTGCTGTTTGCCCAGCAGTTTAAGTGTAGATAGCCAAACAAGAAACCATCACGTAGACTTACCAAGGCAGTTGTAAATGACTCTGGCGTACTTCTTTGTCCCACTGCATGGGTCACCACCCATTTGCGAGTTACTCGCTCTAATTTGGCAACTGCGCTCATCATCACAGGCATCCCGGAACTTTTCAAGCACAGTGTCGCGTACAGACGTGTATGTGCAACTCCTGCCCGATGTTTTACTTTTGCATATGTCAGCGGCATTATTCTCGCGACCGTATTTGATATCAGTTAGCTCTATCGTCTGCCTGTTACGACACTGAACTGTCTCGGTTTTATCCTCGCAGATGATCTGTTCCTCCTCTGTGGTAGCACGAGTGGCCCTTACTAAAAAAAACATCATTCAAGTTAGGAGAACAATAGAACAAAATTTTCTTTAAAAGTCATAGTATAAAATACCTTTTTAATACACAAATCAAAATCTTTGTGCTCAAAAACGCGATTACTGCTGAATCGCATGCATTCATTAGCCACTGCTAAAAGTTTGTTTTTCTGCAAGGAAAGATAGAAATTGGAGGAAGAGCCAACGAAGCAATTTTCAGCATTTCCCCTTTCTCTTTCTTAGCATTCTTCACATGCCAAGATATCTTCAGCCCCACACATCTTTTACTATTCATTGTTCACCTTCTACGGTCAGATCCAGTGAGCGTTCTGCAGGAGTATCAATATTAACTGTGAGACACGTATATGTAGCAGAATCACTTCTGCGAACATCGCTAATCATCAGGATGTAGGCGTCGCTGCGACGACCCATCTGCTTTTTGATGCTCATCCTACTGTTGCTCGATATCTTCTGATCATCCTCAGTGAGTAGCTCAGTGACTAAACCTGCAGATGACTGAACAGTTCGCCTCCATCTCACCTGAAATGTGAAAATGTTTATAAATTTGTAAGCACTATGTGTGCAGGCATTCAAAAATACTATCACACACCGACCCACTCATGAGAAATGAGCATATCAAATCACATACTAGCACACTGACACAACACAAGCACACATCCATGCACGCATGCACGCACACACGAACACGCACACACATACTACACCAAACTACCCACGTGCGAATGTTCACACCTAAGCATGCAGCCATGCGTGTTTTGATATTCTGTAATGTTTAATAAAGCTGATGTTACAATTACAATTAGAACACTATACAACTCCAGCCTCTGTTTTCTAAGTCATGCACGCATGCACGCATGCACACACACAAACACTGATTACCAACACAGCCAATCAAAAGCTCAAGGTGCTTACCAATCCATCAACAAGTCCGGACACAAAGCACTCCAGTTCTACAGTTGCCCCAAACCTGACAGACATGTCTGGCGATATATCTACAATTTCTGGTTTTTCATTGCTGCTACTACCTAGAAAACACCAATAATATCCATTACTAACAGCATTTTACAAAATCTCGACAATAAATTATTCGAGTATACGTGAATTCACAACCCAATCAAAAACGTGAAACACAGTTCAATTTGCAAGGGTAATGGTTACTACCTCTAACAGAAACATCCACCGTCTTGCTATCTGGTGTTTGGTTTGTGGTTTCACACTGATAGGTGCCTTGATCGGACGATGTTATCTCAGATAATGTCAACACAAACACGTCATCATTGCCAGAGGTATTGACATCAATATCAACACGACTGTCTTCCAATATCACTTTGGTGCCTTTGGTCAATGTTACGTAATTACGCCCTTCTTTTTTCTGCCACTCAACCTACAGAGAAATTTAATGCTGTATGAATGATGATGTGTATAATCTTGATTTTTCAAGTTGCACACAAAAGAATAATTTTTATGATAAACACTTGCTAATTTTCACCCTTGAGAATGAACGAAAACTGCACTATGAAACAAACCATACAATCTTACCATTTTGAAACATATACGGTCTGAACACAGATAAACATAGAATCTCTTTGAAAACATTACTTACACATGCTTGGCATCTATAGAAAATTAAACAGGATATTTCTATACACAAACATAATACAATCTGCTTGTTTACTGCCAGATAGTTTCAATTCCCGACAATGCTACTGACGTGAGTGATATTAAAGGAAAATTGAAGTCAAATTTCATAACTTCTGTAACGTTTTTATACATAGAAATATAATACATTCAATAACGTTTGTTCCATTTCAAATCCGGCGCAGCATATTTAGTAAGTAAACACATGAATATTTAATCTAGGTCATGGTGACGTCAGCGTGGACCATTCTGGAACGACGCACGCCACGCTAAAGCTGAGTGTGTGTGATGTCAAGACAGAAGCGATTAATTCTCGAATGATTCTACTGGGGATCTACTCAGGATGAATATGATAATTTATAGTTGATTTACCAGTATCATGGATATAGGTTTGCTAGCCTGGCATGAATATACACAAGAAGAAATTGAGGGAGGAATCGTCGTGAAAAAGCAACGCCGAAGAGTCGCACACAAACTTCTCAAGGAATCAGAAACAGGACAACATGGCGGAATGGGAAGCTTTGGTAGCCAGATAGGGACTGTAGCGGGACAAGTACTGGTGCTTTTGTAGTGTTTGTGAATTAATGAGTACGCACGACTTAATGTCATATGCTGCCCCATGAGAATGAAAAGACCAGCGGTTATGATAGACCATGGGTCGACGCGTAGAGCGGAGGTGAGTTCATGCGTAGTAACTGTTTCACCGGGCTTATCACGCGTCCGGTCAGAATCATCAGGTATCTACGGCAGTCCATGTATATTTACTGCGTGAATGCATTACCAACACAGGAATAGTGTATGTACATGAATTATAGGACACTTAACAGGCTACATGTTTGTGTCTGGTTGCACATGTATAAATACAGCATGGACAAATAACAAAAAAACATTCAAGTATGTAACAACCACACGCACTTATGTTTACATAATGGCCCGTCTCTCAAAATTGGCCGTGACATTGCACATAACCTCGATATAGTAACACCCTTAAGCTATTCATGTGTTATTTACTGAGGCGCCGATTTTGAAAGCGAATCATGTTAGTTTGAATGGTATTTCTATGTATTAAAACGTTACAGAAGTTACATTCAGATGTGCTCCTTTAAGGGAGCAAAGTTAAATATGTATTGCCGCTAGTTTCTCTGTCAATTCATAAAGGGTAAAACCACGCTCTGCCATTGAGTTAGGTTGAGGGGAAAATATGTGCGTGGACACATGACCGTTGTAGAGCCTGACAGTCCTGCGCACAAAGCACTCCAGATGGGAGAGTTTGGTCTGTTCTCACAGTTGTTAATCGAGATATGCTAGTTATCGTTGGCGTTACTAGTACTTGATCTCAATCATAGTGAAGAATGCCTGTCA
>NW_014578113.1:0-3620 GCF_000485595.1 Priapulus caudatus
GGGAGTCGTATACTGCTCTATAAGCGGGATCTATACTGCCTCTATAGACGGGAGTCTATACGCTCTATAGAGAGAAAGTCGTATACTACTATATAGACGGGAATATCTATACTGCCTCTATAGACGCGGAAGTCTATTACTGCTCTATAGACAGAAGTCGATACTGCCCTATATAGACGGGAGTCTATACTGTCTATAGACGGGAGTCTATACTCTCTATAGACGGAAGTCTATACTGCTCTATAGACGGGAGTCTATACGGTCTATGACGGCGAGTCTATTGCTCTAGTAGACGGGAGTCTATACTGCCTCTTATAGACGGGCAAAGGTCTATAGTGCTTCTTATTAGGACCGGAAGTCTTATACTGCTCTAATAGACGGGAGTCTATACTGCCTCATAACGGGAGTCTTATTACGTGCTTATAGGACGGGAGTCTATAGTGCCTCTATGACGGAAGTCTATACTGCCTCTACTAGACGGAGTCTATGGATGCCTCTTATAGACGGAAAAGTCTTATATTGCTCTATAGAACCGGTGAAGTTATTTATGCCTCTATAGACGCGCGAGTCTATATTTGCTTTATATCTGTATGTTTGGTGTGTGGTTAGTTATACGAAGTCTATTCTGCTCTATAGGACGGAGTCTATTTGCTCTATAGACGGAAAAGAAGGGTCTAATACTGCTCCATAGACGGGGGAAGGGCGGCAGATTTAGGAGGTCTATTAGCTGCTCTATAAGACGGAAGTCTATATTTCTTATCTTAGAGGTCTATACTGTCTAATAACGGGATCTAATATTGTACTCTATAGAGGGAGTCTGATACTGCCTCTATAGACGTTCTGAGTCTATATGCCCTCTATAGACGGGACCTCTTACTCATTACTGCTCTAGAGACGGGATAAAGTCTATACGTGTCTATAGACGGGGAGTCTATACTTGCTCCTATTTTAGACTGCGGAGTCTATACCGCTCTATAGACGGAGAAGTCTATACTGCTCTAATAGACGGAAGTTGTGTGTTAGTCTAAGTCTTTTTATACTGCTCTATAGACGGTTATTTTATACTGCCCTCTTATTAGACGAGACTGTCAAATACTGCCCCTCTATAGTACGAGAGTCAATACTGCCTCTATAGACGGGAAGTCTATAATCTGCTCTTATAGACTAGCTGAAAGGAGTCTATACTGCGTCTTATTAGACCGGCTGAGCCAATACTGCCTCTTTAGACGAGAGTCAATTACTGCTCTAAGACGGACAGCTACTGCTTATAGATGAGAAGTCTATAGGGGCCACTATCCGACCGCGTATATATATCTTTTCTCCTCTCTCTCCTGCTGTCGGCTCGTGAATGGTACAGAGAGAGAATCGAATTTGGTGTGTTTCTATCTTGTGAGAGAGAGAGAGCTGAGAGAGAGCAGAGAGCGAGACGAGAGAGAGATAAAGAGGGAGAGAGAGAATGAGAGAAGACAGCAGAGAGAGAGAGAGACACGAGAGAGAGAGTTGGATGGTTGGAGGAGAGAGAGAAGAGGAGGCGAGGAGATAGATAGAGAGAGAGAGACACGTAGACGAGACAGAGAACAGAGAGGGGGAGGGAAAGACGAGCGAGAACCAGGGAGAGAGCAGCCAAGAGCGAGCAGAGAGCAACGAGCGAAGAGAGAAAGAGACAAGAGAGAAAAAGAGGACAGAGAGAGAGAGAGAGACGAGAGAACGATGAGAGAGAGAGCAGAGGATGACGAGAGAGAGAGGAGAGAGAGAAAGAGAGAAAGAGTCGAGCGACAGCAAGAGACAGAATAGAGAGATAGAGAGAGAAGAGAGAAGCAGAGGCCGACAGAGCGAGAGAACGAGCGAGAAAGAAAGAAAGGAGAGAGACGGCACAGATTGGGCCGCCGCGTCTAGTAACTCGCGTCTGCGTCACTATGAGCAGCTGCGTCACTATGAGCGTCTGCCGCGTCGACGTCGCCATGGAAAACGCCTATACATCCGTGCTTTTCTCGCCGCTGCTTGAAAAGGCCGCGAATTCAAATTTTACCGATAACGACATTTCCCAAAGTGCACGTGAGAAGCGCAGCCCATAATAGCTGCAGCGATAACGTAGACCCCTATACAGCAGCAGTACGAGCGCTATGGTCTGCGGCGCCATTTACTAGTAGGATAAATAATAACGCAATGCAATCATTTATTAGTAGTAATATAATATATAATATATATATATATGATTCAGAATCCGGATTTTACCATAAATGCCTTTTCCGGCGATCGAAATGCGGGAGAGATCGCAGAAAAATGTGTGAGCGTTACAATGGCTGTAACAATGGCTGGATTTGTCCGAATAATCACTCTGCTATCAGATCTAGCCTCAACATGCGCGCTGATTTATAATAAATAAATAAAATATATATATATATATCTATATACTATATATACACTGAATGTATAATACTGACTTGTCCCTTGTGTGACTGTCAGTTTGGCCTCGCATTCTTTTTTTTCACCCTCGTGTCACTGTAGCACGAAATGTGTAAAACGGTGGGTCCGTGACAGTAACTAGTAGCGTACAGTGAAGCTGGTCTATAGAGCAGTATAGACTCCCGTATATAGAGCAGTATAAGTAGGTATAAGTACACACACAGCTTAGCCCCGGAATATTCGATCGGCGTTTTTATTCACCACTGTTTGTTTTTCCCCTTGATGATTCTTCTGTCCGCCTCTCCTCAGTCCTGGTGTGACGTTACGCGCGACATTACACAACCACTTTAACAAACACACCACGCAGAAATAATCCGGTAGGTTACTGTATAAGTATAGCTACCATTACCTCATCATGGCATTATACATGATTATAGGTTACGGTATAAGTATAGCCACCACCACCTCATCATAGCTTTATACTTTATAGTAGGCTTATGGTATAAGTATAGCCACCATTACCTGTTCACGGCTTGATAGTAGGCTAACGGTATAAGTATAGCCACCATCACCTCATCATAGCTTTATACTTTATAGTAGGCTAACGGTATAAGTATAGCTACCATCACCTCATCATAGCTTTATACTTTATAGTAGGCTTATGGTATAAGTATATCCACCATTACCTGTTCACGGCTTGATAGTAGGCTAACGGTATAAGTATAGCCACCACCACCTCATCATAGCTTTATACTTTATAGTAGGCTTATGGTATAAGTATAGCCACCATCACCTGTTCACGGCTTGATAGTAGGCTAACGGTATAAGTATAGCTACCATCACCTCATCATAGCTTTATACTTTATAGTAGGCTTATGGTATAAGTATAGCCACCATCACCTCATCACGGCTTGATAGTAGGCTAACGGTATAAGTATAGCCACCATCACCTCATCATGGCATTATAGGTTACGGTATAAGTATAGCTACCATCACCTCATCATAGCTTTATACTTTATAGTAGGCTTACGGTATAAGTATAGCCACCATCACCGCATCCTGGGTTTATATAGTAGGCTTACGGTATAAGTATAGCCACCATCACCGCATCCTGGCTTTATATAGTAGGCTTACGGTATAAGTATAGCCACCATCACCGCATCCTGGCTTTATATAGTAGGCTTACGGTATAAGTATAGCCACCATCACCGCAT
>NW_014578113.1:4649-4948 GCF_000485595.1 Priapulus caudatus
CGGTATAAGTATAGCCACCATCACCGCATCCTGGCTTTATATAGTAGGCTTACGGTATAAGTATAGCCACCATCACCTCATCACGGCTTGATAGTAGGCTTACGGTATAAGTATAGCCACCATCACCGCATCCTGGCTTTATATAGTAGGCTTACGGTATAAGTATAGCCACCATCACCGCATCCTGGCTTTATATAGTAGGCTTACGGTATAAGTATAGCCACCATCACCTCATCATGGCTTTATATAGTAGGCTTACGGTATAAGTATAGCCACCATCACCGCATCCTGGCTTTATA
>NW_014578113.1:9559-11441 GCF_000485595.1 Priapulus caudatus
TGTGTGTGTGTGTGCGTGCGCTCGTGTGCGTGTGTGCGCGCATGTGTTAGATCAATACATTCTCGTATATAGTCACTGTGTGTGCGCGCAGACATCGGTCGTTCCATTAGAACAAACAGATAAATTACATTACTAACATAGCAATATTTTAGTCTCCGCCGCTAATGTTATCAAACGTATCGGACTTCAAGTGGTTATATTATTAGATGAGCGGCGCGTTTGTGTGAATTCGTAGCCGATGATATGGCGTCGAATGGCGCTGGTCCCCGGTTCTCCAACTTCCTTGTCTCAACTTCTCTTGCCCCATGTCCTAACACATGTTTCAGGGGCAAACGTGCTACACCATGCGTTCCCTCAACCCATACCCTGTTTCACTTAACCCTATCCCATGACCTATGTCCCTAACCTATGCCGGGTATCCAAGCTATATAAATTAAATAATAATGTGTCCCCAACCTATGTCCTGTGTCCCTCACTCCCAATCCATACCCTGTGTCCCGAACACATGTCCTGCGTCCCTAACACATGCCCTTTGTCTTCAACCTATGCCCTGTGCCTCGTACCTATAACCCATTCCATGTATCCAACCCACGCATGTCCTGTATCCCAGCCATGCCATGTGTCCCTTGCCCATGCATGTCCTGTGTCTCTTGCCCATACTCTTCGTCTTTAAACTATGCCCTGTGTCCCTTTACCCTTAACCCATTCTTCGTGTCCCTAACCCATTGCACGTACCCAACCAATGTCCGATGTTCCTAACCCGTGCCTTCAGGAAAATTCACGGTGAGTCTATTTTTACATAACTGGTGATGCATGTATGGTGAATCTATCCCTCAAGGCGTATTTCGTCGAAGTACACGAGAATCAACGAACCGTTGCCGAATCTATGCGCGCTAAGAAATGTTTCCCGTACATGTACGCAACTTAAAGTACATAAGTCATAGCGACAATATAACCACGTCTAATATTTCCTGAACGCTATATTGAACGCATTTTTATACAAGGAAGATATGACATGCGGACACTCGCATAGACTATATAATCAGGTTAGGCTGTATATGGATTTGCCTGCGGTATATTACATCCAACAACCCTTCATATGTACGTTACGTATTTGGAAATCACCGACTTAGAATAGTATGCGATTCGCAGAAAGCAAGCGGATAACAGAAGCAGCGAGATTTCAGCGTGTAACGAATTTAATCTAACGATGCGAGAGCGAGTGGTCGCATCAACCGTGGTGAACGACGGTCGGTATGTAGAGTCTAGATTTATGTGTCAGTGTGCGGCAGCGTGCGCGCGGTGGACACGTGTGTTGCAGAGGAGCATGCGCACGGCATTTACAGGAAATTGTCGGCAATAATAGGCGAAAGAGAGTAGAGAAACATTAAGACTTTGGTAGTAAATAGATTTCATATTTATTTAGCATTATATTTTATTGAAACGCTTAAAGTGCCTGTGTGTCTAGCAGTAGTAGAATGGCCGAGAGAGCGTTGATCGTCCGTCCGCTCCTGCGTGATCGTAGATATACGCAACGACGCATTTCTTCTCATTTTTATGTGCGCGAGCAAATGCTGAGTTATAATTGAGAGTGAGTGCGGGAGGAAGCGAAGCTGCAGGAAGATCGCGAGCTGCTGTGTGGGGGAGTCGCCACGCGGGAGTGCAGCTGTAGATCGTATGTGGTACTCACATGTATGTATGTATGTGTGTATGTATGTATGTATGTATGTATATATATTATTCTCATATATACGACGCGCACGCACGCACCCACGCACGCACGCATACACACACAAACACACACACACACACACACACACACACACACACACACACACACACACACACACACACACACACACACACACACACACACACACAC
>NW_014578113.1:11451-27408 GCF_000485595.1 Priapulus caudatus
GAGATGTATGACTGTGACTGGGAGAGATGTATTACTGTGACTGGGAGAGATGTATTACTGTGACTGGGAGAGATGTATTACTGTGACTGGGAGAGATGTATTACTGTGACTGGGAGAGATTTATGACTGTGACTGGGAGGGATGTATTACTGTGACTGGGAAAGATGTATTACTGTGACTGGGAAAGATGTATGACTGTGACTGGGAGAGATGTATGACTGTGACTGGGAGAGATGTGTGACTGTGACTGGGAGAGATGTATGACTGTGACTGGGAGAGATGTATTAGCGTGACTGGGAGAGATAAATTACCGTGACTGGGAGAGATGTATGACTGTGACTGGGAGAGATGTATTACTGTGACTGGGAGAGATGTATTACTGTGACTGGGAAAGATGTATTACCGTGACTGGGAGAGATGTATTACTGTGACTGGGAGAGATGTATTACTGTGACTGGGAGAGATGTATGACTGTGACTGGGAGAGATGTATTACTGTGACTGGGAGAGATGTATTACTGTGACTGGGAGAGATGTATTACTGTGACTGGGAGAGATGTATGACTGTGACTGGGAGAGATGTATTACTGTGACTGGGAGAGATGTATTACTGTGACTGGGAAAGATGCATGACTGTGACTGGGAGCGACTATGGCTATGACTGGGAGAGATGTATGGACGTGACTGGGAAAGATATCTGGATGTGACTAGGGCGTGGTTAGTTTTCACGCATATCTGTGACTGACAGTGGGGTGGAGCAGGGTGATCTGTTACCTGGAAATCCGTGATGTGAAAAAAAAATCAGAGAATTAGTTCTATTTTGCTTCGAAATGTCGGCGAGAAGTCATAGAATGCTGTCAGAAAGGCCAAAGTCATGGAAAGGTCGTAGAAAATGGTTTAGATGCTTTAAGTGTGCGCATGAAAGCCCACGATTTCCCTCTTCTATTCTAAGTGCACTCATATATTTTGATGACCGTGACTTGAAGTGCTATCATACGCGAAACAAATACCTGAGCACTGTGCGCCTATATATTTTACTGTCTGATCAATATAAAGGTATAGAATATGCGCAACACTTCTCTATTGTCACTCAACTGCTATGTATATATTTCGAATCTTGCCATTGAAGAGAATATTTCGAATAGATATGGGTATTTTCTTTAAATTGAATTTTCAAATGTAAATTGTTTACTTCTCGAATGAGATGTGTTACAACCTCTCTTCGATTTTGAAGATTTAACGTAACAAAAGTTGCACAAAGTTACGCACACACTTGATGTTGAGTGTATTGTAGATATTTTAGCATTGATGTTAGCGTTAGATTTGTGTAATAATCGTGCCTCAAGAATGCACTACATTGCAGAATTCTGTTTACTCAAAGCAGGGCATTCCGCTCGACATCTCATTTTAAGAAGTATCGGATCGTTAGAAATCTTAATTTGGTGCTTGAAGCAACTGAACCTCTACCCTTTATATCGATTACTCATCAGAACGAATTTAATGCTAGGTCACATCGTCGTTATTACGTTTTAGTTGCGTAACATATTTACAGAAGTAGATAATAGGGAATTATCTACTTCTGATATTTAGGACCACGTTTGGTTATATGTAAGCCGCCAAGATCGCCAAAGCTATAACGGCCGCGTACTGGGAAACCAATTAAACCCCGGTTGATTCTCGAGTCACTGACATTGTTTATTTATCATGTAGACCCCCGTTAGTACATTAATTGGTCGTTTTTTTCTGTCGCAGATTCTTTTTTTGCAGAGAATCTACAAATTGACAGTTGTGACAAAATTAATGCAATTATATTGACTCCCCCCCCCCCGATTATCTTATTTAATCGTTTAATTAAGTATGCAGTAACGGTCGTTCGAAAATAAATTACTCTGTATCAGCGCTGGAATTCGTAATTCTATTAGAATTGCAATTTACAAGATGTGCTCAAGAGGTCGTTATAACCCATGTACTTGATATTCATACCACGATATTACCTATAAATGCTATGATAATGTGGTAATTATGTGATAATATTCCGTGAATCGACATGGCCGGATTTCCTGCGTTTAGATTTTATCCGCTTTAAAACGGAATTCTGGGATATGTTGGCACGCTGCCATCGCCTCGTGTCCGCTGCGTCAGCGTCCGTCGCTTTTCTGGCGTTGTTAGATTTTACAGTGTCAAGGGGTTGGTGTTATCGGTCTTCGCTTCCTTAGTCCGACTTTGATTCATTATTTAGGTTGCGCGTTGTTAGAATTAGCCGAACCATGGCTGGACGGTAATGCCCAAGCTGCCTGTTTTTCTGCTTGCGCGCCTGCGTGCGTGCGTGTGTGTTTGTGTGTTTGTGCTGTGTGTGTGTGTGTGTGTGTGTTGTGTGTGTGTGTGTGTTGTGTGTGTTGTGTGGTGCACGCGCGTGTGCGTGCGGTGCGTGCGTGGGTCGCGTGAGCGTGTGCGTGTGCTGTCGCGCGTGCGCGTGCGCGTGTGTTTCTGTGTTTCTGTGTTTCTGTGTTTCTGCTGTTTCTGTGCTTGTGTGTGTGCGGTGTGTGTGTGGTGTGGTGTGTGCGCGCGCGCGCTGTGTATTGTGTGTGTGTGTGTGGAGAGAGAGAGGAGGAGAGAGAGAGAGAGTGTGTGGTGTGTGTGGTGTGTGTGTGTGGTGTGTTGTTGTGGTGTGTGTGTGTGTGTGTCGGGGTGTGTCGGTGTGTCGGTTGGTCGGTGTGCGTGTGGCGTGTGCGCGCTCGTGCGTCTCTGTGCGTCCGAAACTTCATTTCATTCCTGAAACCCTTTCTAAATATTTCAGCGGCACTCGTAATCGGACTTGGTGTAATTATGTCTAACGTTAAGCCGCTGCATATGAAAAACACGTTTCCTCGCGCAGCCGCGTGTTATTTTTCAAAGAGCTTCAAATCTATACCCGTCAGATCCTTGCTATTACTGACAGCACAGCGCAGGCAGACAGGCAGTCAGGCATGCCATCAGTTCGGCGTAAAGGCAGTCAGGGAGGCAGGAAGGTATGTAGGCTGACAGACAGCGCAGGCAGACAGGCAGGCAGGCAGGTAGGTAGACAGGCAGACAGACATGCAGGCAGGCAGGTAGAGGATGAAACAGCCACCTGCACAGTCATAGAGCTAAAAGGAAAACGGATTGACGGACGGATACATTTGCATGCTTGGCGACAGACAGACAGACATGCAGACAGCTAGGCGCTCCGTGACTGTACGTCCTGACTCCTGCTGTCACAGAGCTTCTAATTTTTTTTCACTATTAAATGGAATTGCTACCGACGCGCTCACTATATAGTAATAACGCGAGTGAGTGATAGCCGGTTGCTGCTCCAATAAATTTTCCCTATTGCTACTAAGCGCTGGTTTATTTATAACTTGCATACAGTAGTCTATATCTCTTAGCTGCATCCATATACTGGCTTCTCCTATAACTTGGTATATTAGGCGGATTAGCGTGTGACCCACTCGTAACGCAAACGAAATCGCGTCCGCCTAGCGGCATAATAAAATAAAGTGGCTGTTAAGCGGTGGGAGCGGTAGTGTGCATGCATGTGTGCGTGCGCGCGCGCGTGTGTGTGCGTGTGTGTGTATGTGTGTGTTTGTTTGTGGTGTGTGTGTGTGTCGTTGTGTGTGTGTGTGTTTGTTTGTTTGTTTGTTTGTTTGTGTGTGGTGTGCTGTTGCGTGCGCGTGAGTGGTGTGTGTCCTGTTTGTGTGTGTGTGTGTGTGTGTGTGCGTGTGTGCGTGCGCGTGCGTGGTGCGTGCGTGGCGTGCGTGTGCGTGCCGTACAATGGGGACGTGATACCGGCAATCAGGTATAGATACTGTAACCATGCGATCAAAACCATTGCGATACGTCCACTCCGCAGAGTGAATGCGTGATCGGTGGCCAATCCTTTGTCTGATTTCCCCTGATGCATTCCTTCCCCTCCCACCTCCCCGCCCCTCCCTCATTGTCTTTACATCATGAACTGCGCATATGAATTGGCTGCGTGCAGAGGCGTATTATTGACTGACTGTTATACACACAGATATACAGACTATATGCAGACGTATACGGCACCTCTACTGTGTTTGTCGTTTGATTTCGTAGCGTACATTCCTGTTTCTTCGGACGCCGTGTATGATGAAATGTTGGCGACGTACCGTACGTGTGTGTATTGCGAGGCTTAACGCCTGTATTTCGAAATCATTGCTCGAAAACGCACAACCTGAAGAAAAATATAGCGAACTAGACAGAGGGCACTCACGGAGAGTGCATACCTCCGCGAGCATGTAACATGTATGTGCTCGCTGGTGGCGGCTGCTGGTGACTCGCCTGCTGCTGACTCGCCGCTCACTGGTGGCTGCTGCTGACTCGGCACTCGCTGACTTGACGCGCTATCGATCGGCGCGTGGCTACACACACACACACACACACACACATACACACACACACACACACACACACACCACACACACACACACACACAGCACACGAAGCGATTGCATGACCTCCGTTGCGCGGAGGTAATAATAGGGCTCACGTTCATAGCGGATATATTACTGTTATACCAACTTGAAACCCGTAAAGAATTTATGTTGCTATATCATTGAAATTGGGATTGAACACTACGTAACACCATGGCATGTTTGATTATAGCCGGATAAGTTAATTTGCAAATGGCGCCTTCAAAACAAGTGCACCCATAGTGAACCTAATAGGGTGTCTAATATTATATAATATAATATATAATATATATAAGTAATAGTGTACACTATATATATTAGTGTAAGCGTGCAAACAGTCGCGCCGCTAAAGCAATGGCGCCGGCAGCGCATATGGTTGGACGTAGGATTTGGGCGGATTACAGAAACTGTCGCAATAATAGTGTGAAGAGAGTATAGAAACATTAAGAATTTGGTAGTAAATAGATTCGTATTTAGTTAGCCATTATATTTTATTGAAACGCTTCCAAGTGCCTGTGGCCACATACGCGCGTAGTGTTAACTATAAATAGCAACGGGAACAAATTTTCCCAAAAGTACAGAGATGATTTAAGACATTTATTACCGTATTTTTAGAACGTTATGATGACTTTCACCGACTGGGAACCCAGTCTAGTGTCTTCGTTGCGTGTGATAGCAAATGGAACCGTACGTACTGTATTTGTCCAACGTTTGAAATAAATCACATTTTAACTAAGATTTGCGCACAATATAGAATGTGTGTAAAGCTTTCATTTATACATTGTAGAACAATACATGTTTTTGTTCAATTTTGTTGTTGTTACTTAGTTGATAAATGGAAAAATGCTCTGTTATAATTGATATCCTGTCTTTTAGGTTATAGGGATACATGTTTATAAAGACCCATTGAATGATTTCAGTACTAATTAATGCCAAAACGTAAATGATGCATGTGTAACAACTTTCGAGTTTACCTAGTAGCTATTTGTACACATGAGAATTAAGCATTCTAAAACTATTTTAAGTCCATCATTTATTGAAAGGTTTCCTTAATTTTTTTTCTCACCAAGTTTCTGTAATTGTCATCATGGACATCTGACGTCTCCATCGACATTTTCTCATTGCCATCATTCATACACATGCAGTTACATCTCATTCTCAATTTATATACTTAATAAAGCAACAACATTCATAATATGAATAGCATTCATTAATAAACTAACATTGTTTGAATGCATATATTTCAGTTATTAGTATTTTGATTACAATATATGTCCATACTATGCAGCTAAATTGCCATTTACACATGAAACAGGTGTCACGCATATATTTTTTATTATTATAATCAAATGGTATTTAAATTGAAGTTTTCATAGATATTAATAAAAGAAATATACAGAAAATTATGATCATGGTTTATCCCTGCTGTCGTTCTAAAATCGAAACGCATTTATTTCATTGCTATTTTTAAACTTGCCCTACATATGAATTATCACATTTGCAGGTTTCATACAAGTATACACGTACACAATTTCCCCATTTTCATTGCTTTGATTGCTTGTACAATGTATTTAGAGGTTAACATTCCTCCTTGTTTATATACATGTAGTTAGATGTGCATTAAACATGAATCAATATATATGCTTTGCAAGTTAATTACATGTATGTCTGAGTGTGAATTTATGTTGTATTAGAATTAAGAAATCCAGGGAGCAAAAAGACATCCATAAATAAATGATATGACCGAGACTGACTGAACTGACTAGCTGCAGTTAACTGACTGACCGAGAAGAACTGACACTGCATGTCTACCTAAAATATCCCACAATGACCACAATGTATATCATACACACACGTAAAAATCCAAAAAACAAAAAGCACAGGCAGATAGTCGATCGGTTCAGTACAGAAAACAAACGCACACGCGATTTTACAACATTCATGCATATTATGTAGCATACGGCAAGCGCATACGAGCGAACGCACGATCCAACTTTTTAGCTATGTACAAATGACCTATGACCCGATGACGTCATAGGGCTCCAGTGCGTAACTACGAAGTGGCTTATTCAAGCAAAAGGGTATCTGATTCTTAGCAGTTTACTACGTTTTTTTTTTAAATTGGTCGATATCTCGCGCTATCGCGAGATGTCCGAGATTCGCAAGAAATGGCGGCGGAAATCAAAACGAGTAATCAAAACTTGAATCGTGCATGTTTTGGTGAATATAGAAGCCATATACGAAGGTTCTAAGAAATGTTAGCGTCACTCTGGACAGTTGCTGTTACTCAAGCAATAACGGTAAGTATCGTATAAGTGGGGAAATCACGAGACTGGTCGGAAATTATTTTCGATAAGCTGCGAGGGATTTGTGGCATAGAAAGTTTGCCGATATCTGTAATATTAGTGTAATATCAGTCACTGAAGATGCCATGTTGAGTTAACAAGCGCTGTTCTATTGTTTATTGTCGCTTAGCCCTAATACAATTCTATTCATTTATATGGATGGTCACTTATGTTATGGATAATGCAATTTAATTATATTACATCTCTTCTTCTTACTTTTGATACTAAGTTACTTAAGATTTCTTACTCATCTCAAATCTAGGATATGTGCCTCTATACTGAACTGGAACAATTAACAAATCTACTTGCATTCTACAATATGTAACATCAACACATTATTATAGGTCCAGTCTTCTGGGTGGCTTTACAGTCCTGCCAGACCTTGTTGTGTATCTAGGAGACGTGCAGGGGTCTTCTCGGAGGATGTCATTGTGTCCGTCACCCGTTCGTGCTGTCCCGTCTCTCGCCTCTGATGCACTCTCGGTGTTCTCTTCGGCTCTCGTGTTGTTTGTCGCTGACGCCCAGCTGCCCGTCGTCCAATGTAGTAGTGTCCTGTTGGTTTGCTGCTTCTGATGTCTCTCGGAGGTGTCTGCGATTGCGGCGATACAGCCGACCTCTGCTGCAGATGACGTAGGATCTGGGTCTCCCATAGTGCTTTACCACCGTCCCCGATTTCCAAGACTTGGAGCCTGGAAGAGGGTTCATGTGTATGCTGTCACCTTGTTCTAGTGGTTTTAGCTCCTTCACACCTCTCTTAAGGTCATAGTAGACCTTTTGTTTTGCCTTCTTTTTATTGAAGTGTTCTTTCACTACTATAGCGTCTATTCTGGGTTTTAGGATTTCCGTAGAGGCAGGCAAAGTATTCCTGGGGCGCCCGCCCATCAGAAGTTGAGCTTGGGACAATTTAATTCCCTCCAACGGTGTAGTTCGGTAGTCTAGTAGAGTTAAGTATTTGTCCTCTGCCTTGCTCCATAGGCGTTTCACTCTTTGTATCGCTGGCTCTGCTTCCCCATTGGAGCTCTGGAAGTGTGGGCTAGAAGTCTGATGTTCGATTCCGTACGCCTGGCAGAATTTATTGAATCTAGTCGAGCTGAATTGTGGCCCGTTGTCTGATCGAATCCGCAGTGGGATGCCGTGGCAAGCGAATATTTGCTTCATGACGTTAGTTATCGATGAGGTTGTAGTTGAGCTCAGTTCGACGACGTCGATATATTTCGAGTAATAGTCCACTAGCAGTAGGTACTTGCTTAACTGGAAGTCAAACAAGTCACATCCAACCATGGTGTATGGCAGGTCAGGAGTTACAGTCGGCATTAATGGTTCAGCCCTCTGCTTGTTCTAACACTCTGCACATTTACTGCAGTTCTGGACTGTGTCCTCAATGGCTGAGTTTATATTAGGCCAGTACATCACTTCACGGGCTTGTTGTTTGCATTTGACTATGCCTAGGTGAGATCGGTGTATTATTTCCAGCATGTCGTTGCGTAGGGTAGGCGGAATTACAATTCTCGGTCCCTTGTAGATGATGCTATCACTTACAGCTAGCTGGTCACGTGAGTCCCAGTACTGTCTCACCTCAGCTGGAGCTTCACTTCTGTTGTCTGGCCACCCATTGCTTATCACCTGATATAGTGTTTGGAGTTCAGACTGTGTCTTCTCCTTGATTTCTACGTATCTGGATTTGCTGACGGATATCATGCTGATCACGTCGCTTTTCTCAAGATCGTCTGCTTCGACTTGTTTTCCGGGTAGATATGCTCGGGAGAGTGCATCCGACACAAACATCACTTTCTCCTTTCGGTATCTAACCTCGATGTCGTACCACTGTAATTTCAGCATCATTCTCTGGATTCTCATCGGAGCTGACAGTAGTGGTTTTGCGAATATCTGTTCTAGCGGTTTGTGATCATTGTGGACTGTGGTCTTCTTACCGAACACATAGCAGTGAAACTTGGTCATGCTGTACACTATCGACAAAATTTCTTTTTCGATTTGTGCGTATCGTTGTTCAGTTTCAGTCATTGCACGGGACGCATACGCAATAACACGACCTTCCTGCATGAGTACAGCACCTAACCCGTCTTTGCTTGCATCACACTCTATGTGCACGGGTTTGTTTACGTCGTAGAATGCTAGTACTGGAGATGTACTGCATTTCTGTTTCAGCTCTTTGAAGCTGTCTTCATGGTCGTGCTCCCATGCGAATGTCACATCTGACTTCAGGAGGCTCTGCAGTGGTGCGTCTACTTGGCTTAGATTGGGAATAAATTTTGCTAGGTACTGTGCCAGACCAAGCAATCTGCGGACTCCCTCCTTGTCACGTGGTGCTGGCATCTCGACAATGGCTTTGACCTTCTTTGGGTCTGGCTGTAGACCTGCCGTGATCACGTGCCCCATGTAGGGTACACTGGGTTGTCGTATGCTGCACTTGTCGTAGTTTAGCTTCCGATTGTACTGAGATGCTCGTTCAACTACTTGCCTGAATATTTCGTCATGATGTGCTTGGTTTCGACCTGCGATGAGGATATCATCCATGATGGCAAATGCTTTGTCAATTCCTTCTATCATCTGGTCCATGATCCGCTAATAAATGCGGACTTTATTCTGAATTGTAGTCTCAGCCACCTATATCTTCCTATAGGGCTGTTGAACGTGGTCAGGTATGACGACTTCAGATCCAATTCTATCTGTAGAAATCCTGACTTCACGTCGAGTACTGAGAACAGTGTCGCATCTGGTATGCATGCTATTACATCGTCTATTGTTTTCATGGGGTGATGTTCCCTTTTTATGACTTTGTTTAGATCTTTTGGATCTATGCAGATCCCGACCTTGTCTTTTTTAAGTGACACTACCATGGAGCTGACCCATTCTGTTGGTTTGCTCACTGGCGCGATGTATCCGTTCCTTTTCATTTCTCTGAGTTTCTCGATGGCACGCGGTTTTATTGCCGCTGCCAGTCGGCGAGATGGATGAATCACACCTTTTGCGCTTTCTTCGATCTTTATAGTGTATTCTCCTGGCAGAGTACCTGTGGTTTCCACTAATTCAGGATAATCACGTGCTATTTCTTCACGTGAGGAGAGTTCTCCGACAGCATCTACTCGCTGTATCAGACCCAGCCTCTCTGCAACATCACCGCTGATAATGTTTTCCTGATTCAGGTCGACGATCTCAAACTGTGCGCATGCTTGATTCTCTTTGTACTTCACTGGTAGGTTAACCGTCTCTACTGGTTTGACCTTGTGATTTGTATAAGACTTGAGGGTTCTCTGAGAGACTGACATCTTGATGCGTTCACCGAGAGATTCTAGTCTTTCTAGCTGTGGTTTAACTATAATGCAGCATTTCGACCCTGTGTCTATTCTGAACGGCACGTCGTGGTTGTATACCTTTAAGTGCACTAGCCATTTGTCACTAGAGAGAGTGTTCACTGGTTCCTGACTGTTCCTTTAGCCGGGCATTTTTCTTCATCAGGAACTCTGCCGCAGCTGGAGCAGTTGTTAGCATGACTGTGGCTATACCTCGCTTCTTGTGCGGAATCTCGTTCCTTGCTCCAAAACTTCTTCTGCTGTACGGGTTGTCTCTTCCAGTAGCTGTTATCGACGTGTCGCCTTGTTTTGACTGCGAGAATTTCTTCTCCATGCATCGTTTTCATTTGGCTCTGTGATAACTCAAATCGCTGCCCTATCTTAATAGCCTTCGCTATAGTGAGCTCTTGTACCTGATCTAGAAGACGTTCTTGTACCTTACGGTGTCGTACGCCGTTCATGATTAAGTTAATCATAATGTCATCTGGGTCTGTGTATTCACAGTCCATCAATAGAATCCTCAGATCCTTGACGAAATTATCAAACGTTTCACTTTCTGACAGATTGTTCTTGAGCCTTGAATCTCGCTACTCGCTTGTTTTTCCTAGGTCGGACATATTCTTCAATTTTCTTAAGAATTTCTTTGGGGTCGTCTTCTTGGCCCTGAGCCCATATTAACGTTTTGTAGACTTCCCTACCTTGTTGTCCTATCCACATGCCTAGCCATCTTGCGCGATGTTTGTCATCTGTACTGGCAAGCGGTCCCTTAAATGTAACCAATTATGAAGATAAGCGAAAGTAGACCGAAAAGCGTGGATGTTAGTAGCAAACCTATTAGCTAAAAGGACGGTTTTACGATGGACAGATGGCCGTTGCATGTAGATTTTCCTCTTTATATACATCTTTTTTTATATTTTATATGTATTTCCCCTCCCCCCCCCATATTTTATGTATTTTTTGTGCTTCTTCACAAAACCCGGCAGAGCGTGCTGTACGCGCCGCCATGTTTGATTCGGCCTCGTCATTCGACGCTGGTGGCAGTCATGTTTAATTTATTCTTGTCATTCGACTGTTGTGGCCGCCATGTTTGATTTACCCTCGTAATTTTCGTCAACAACGTTTCAATCACGCCGACGCTGGTGGCAGCCATGTTTGATTTATCCTCGTCATTCTCGTCAATAATGTTTCAACCACACAAACGCTGATGGCCGCCATGTTTGATTTATCCTCGTCATTTTCGTCAATAACGTTTCAATCAGGCGGACGCGCGTCTTCATCAATACGTCATTGACGGTCGCATGACGTCTAAACATGCGCATGCGCGCGACCGTCCGTCGTCCTGCAGTGGTCGACCACGGCGTGTCTGATGGATCGGTTCCCACTCTGTCGGCATTTGCCGCACATTTGAACGTCGGCTGATAAAACGCGCAAAGCCGCTATTAGGAGGCGATATTTTTGCTATGAAAGAGATCGTTGATGGGATTCGTGGCGCGTGTGCTGGTCACCGAGTTACGCTGTGGTAGACATCCCCCTTATCAATCCCCCTGTGAAAACGTTCTCTCTTATACATTGCACGTGGACATCGGTATTGACATGTCTAGCAGGGCGCATATCGCATTGCACGTGGGCATGGTAATTTAACCTTTATTGGGGTGGGGGTACAATGCAGTACTGCATATATGTTATAGGCCTACAGTGGCGTACTCTAGTGTAGGACTATGTTATAGGGCTACAGTGGTGTACTCTAGTGTACGACTATGTTATAGAACTACAGTGGTGTACTCTAGTGTACGACTATATCATAGAACTACAGTGGCAAACTCTAGTGTACGACTATGTTATAGAACTACAGTGGCGGATTCTAGTGTACGACTATGTTATAGAACTACAGTGGCGGACTCTAGTGTACGACTCTATCATAGAACTACAGTGGCGTACTCTAGTGTACGACTATGTTATAGAACTACAGTGCTGTGGCGGACTCTAGTGTACGACTATGTTATAGAACTACAGTGGCGTACTCTAGTGTACGACTATGTTATAGAACTACAGTGCTGTGGCGGACTCTAGTGTACGACCATGTTATAGGGCTCAGTGGCAGATTCTGGTGTACGACTATTAAGCAATAGATTGGAAACGGGTTGTGAGTTGCAGTTGAATGTCGCAAATGGGCAGGATATATTTCACAGCGGACAGTCCGTCATTCAATCTGCTCTGCAAATATTTGCGTAACACTGGGAGGAAAAAATCCGTTGTTATGTACGGACGTATGTAGTTAGTGGTGGGATCGATGGGCTGTCTGATCTTACACTACATTGCTCTACGCATTCCTGACATTGCCAGCATCGCGCTCATTCCCTCTTTCTCTCGCTTTCTCTCTCTCTCTCCGTCTCTTCTCTTCTCTCTGCTCTCTTCTCATCATCTCGCTCTGCTCTCTCCCTGTCTGCCTCTCTCTCTCTCTCAATCTCTCGTCTCCTCTCTCTCTCTCTCTCCTCTCGCTCTCTCCTCTCCTCTCTCTGCTCTCTCTTCTCCTCTCATTCCTCTCCCGTCCTGCCTCTCTCTCTCTCTCTCCTCTCTCTCAGTCTCTTTCTCGGTTCTCTCTCGTCTCTTTGTTTTTCTTTTTTTTCTATCTCTCTCCATCGCCTCTGTCTGTCTACTGCTCTTCTTTCCTCTCTCTGCTCTCTCTCTCTCCCTCTCTCTCTCACTCTCTCGTCCCTCTCTCAGCTCAGCGGCGCGCAGCAATCTCTTTCTCTCTCTGCTCTCCTCTCCGTCTCCTCCCCGTCTCTTCTCTCCTCCCTCTCATCCATCTCGTCGTCTCCTCTCTCTCCCTCTCCATCTCCTCTCTCTCTCTCTCTCTCTCCTCTCCTCCCATCTCTCTCTCCCTCTTCTCTCTCTCTCTCCGTCATCTCTCTCTTCTCTCAATCTCTTCTCTCTCTCTCGTGTGTCTCTCTCTCTCCCTCTCTCTGTCTCTCTCCTCTCCTCTCATCTCTCTCTCTCTCTCTCGTCTTCTCTCTTCTCTCTCTCTCAATAACAATCTCTTTGCTGTCTCTCACTCTCTCTCTTCTCTCTCGCGCGCTCTCCCTCAGTCCTCTCTCCTCTCTCTCCCCGCGCGCCTTCTCTGCCCCTATTTCTCTTCTCTCCGAGCCTCTCTTCCTCTCTCTCCCGCTGTCTTCTCTCCTCCTCTCTCTCTTCTCTCTGCTCTCTCTCCTCTCCCTCTCTCTCTCTCTCTCTCTCTCCCGCGCCCTGTATGTCTGTCTCTCTCACTTCCCTCTCTCGTCCACTCTGGCTGCTCGCGTCTCATCTCTCCTCTCTCTCTCTCTCTCGCTCACGCATCTCGCCTCTCTTTTCTTTCTCCTCGGTCTCTCTCTCTCGTTCTCTCTTTCTCTTCGTCGTTTTCTCTTCTCTCTCGTGGCGCGCGCTTCTCTTTCGCTTCACTCGTCTCGCCCATCACTCTCTTTCCCCTCGGCCTCTCTCGCTCTATCTTTTCTCTTCTCTCCTCTCTCTCTATTTCTCCTTCTCTACATCCTCTGTGTAGCTATATGGCAGTCTAAGATTCCTCCCTCATCCTCCCTCCCTCTCTCCCCCTCCCTGCCCTCCCTCCCTCCCTCGCTCTCCCTCCTCCCTCCCTGCCCTCCCTCCCTCCTCCCTCCTTCTATCTCCCCATAGCTTCGTCCCCACCTCTCTTTCTCTCGTCCTCTCTTCCCTCTCTTTCTCTCTTTACATCGTGGCTTACTCCATGGTAGTCTGACATTGCCAGCTCTCTCCCGCCCCTTATCTCTGCCTCTCGCCCACCTTCACCCCTTTCTCGCCTTCTTGCTCTCTCCTCTGTCAAACAGAGTGACAAGTGCGTGCTGCGTGACAGCCAGCCAGCAGTGACGTATAACGCTTCGTGACGTGCACTTGACTTCAAAGGCTTATCACGCGATGTGACAATATGATGTTGATCGCATGTGTCGTTGGATGAGCGATGGTGAGGCAGAAACATGCATCAGACGACACCGTAGCGAGTGTAGCAGCGAAAGAGGGGGGAGAGAGAGAAAGAGAGAGAAATGGAGAGGGAGAAGGAAAGAGAGACAGAGCAAGAGAGAGAGAGAGAGAGAGAGAGAGAGCGTGAGAGAGAAAGAGTGAGACACACACACACAGAGAGGGAGAGAGAAAGAGAGAGAGATAGAGAGAAAGAGAGAAAGAGAGATAGATAGAGAGAGACAGAGAGAGAGAGAGAGAGAGAGAGAAACTTCTTTTATTTTGTTGAATTGCATTAATTGCGCATCTAAACAGATGAAGGCATCATATTTTACGGCGCGACGCTGCAGCAAACGCGAGGATAAAATGTAAATGAATATGTTTTGGCGAGAAATTACGCGCAAGCATTTGCATGTAAATGTCGTAAATTAGCAACGAGGTGGCCGTTGCGTTGTCGATGAAATGCGAAAAGGCATGATGGCAAAATGGAAACGCATTATATTACGTTTTCTTCTGCGAGTATTTTATGAATATTGATCATCACGCCACCGCGTTTCTCACGATTCGGGGCTTAATATCAATTACGATGGATTGAAGGCGGATAGCTCCCCTAGAGCGGAAATGGCCGGACATCGCTCGATTGTCGGCGACAGCAGGTGATGGAACCAATTAGAACATAGTTATATGTCGGTGGTGAATGGATTGCCCCGCACGCGCGTACGCGTGTCCATGCGGACTTTTAGTTTTATAAAGATGAGGGTGGGGCGTGAGTAGTTAAGAGAGGGTTTATACTAGTTACTGGGCGTAGGGGGCGCGAACGTGGATGGAGTAGCAGGACTGTATACGTTATAGTACATGAGCTAAGAGCCATAAATCGGATGAATTGTGAATGAGTGTAAATCGGCACACAGGTACTTTATGATATACATTCATACCTATCTCCATCGGCATGGTTGCATCGGCATCGTGCAACGCAGTGCAAATTCCGCTATGCGCGATAAATCAACTATGAACTATGTAACGTTGAAAACAAATTTTACGATGACTATTAAACGTGAATTCATTGTTGGGGAAAGTTCGGTTGTGATCGTGAGTATCGTGTGTTTGTCTTCATCACACTACGCGCACGATAAACGGCGAATACTCTCTACGTATTGACGGGCAACACGCATGCACGCACGTACGCACGCATGTACGTACGCACGCATGCACGCACGCACGTACGTACGCACGCACGCACGCACGCACGCACGCACGCACGCACGCACGCACGCACGTACGTACGCACGCATGCACGCACGCACGTACGTACGCACGCATGCATGCATGCACGCACGCACGCACGCACATACGCACGCACGCAGGCACGCATGTACGCATATACATACATACGCACACGCACGCGCGCGCGCACACACACACGCACACACACACACACGCACACACACACACACACACGTCGCGGATAGAGAGCGGCACGTCGTTAATGCTGTATGTTGACGCATCACAGGCAGGCAGCAGTAGTAGTAGCAGCAGCAGCAGCACACAGCAGTAGTAGTAGTAGCAGCAGCAGCAGCACACAGCAGTAGTAGTAGTAGCAGCAGCAGCACACAGCAGTAGTATAGCAGCAGCAGCAGCTTACGACGTGTGACGATGTGTTGTAGTGGCGTGCGCGGAGGTGACGACGACGTCGGAGCGGCTTTTATGCGCGTCTATAGGTGACGGACGAAGTAGTAATGGTTCGCATCGCTGCAGATCAATATGGATAACAGCTATTGTTGATCGAAAGCCATACAACTCGAGTGTATGCGTGTTTGTGTGTGTGTGTGTGTGTGTGTGTGTGTGTGTGCGTGCGTGCGTGCGTGCGTGCGTATGCGTGCGCGTGCGTGCG
>NW_014578113.1:28103-33203 GCF_000485595.1 Priapulus caudatus
GATTATCATGATACCTCGACCGATGATGTTTCGCAATTTCAAAGGCAGCGCGGCTCCGGCGGTTTTGCCGGTATAATATTACTTGCCATAATAGCCGAAACAAATACGGCGCCCGAGGCGTGGTATACACCGCACGCAAACTGATATACGCGATACAGGTGCTAACAAAAAAATAAGAAATAAAAATAAATAAAAGAGTATAGTAATAGTATTATAAACTAAATTAGTAACGTATATATAGTAAAGGAATGAATAATAACGAAACAATTCCAAATAATAATTAATTATTAATAATAGATTATACAATATATATAATAAAATAATAATAATTAATCAATACATAGATACCAATAATAATAATAATAAAATAATAATAATTAATGCGAATAATGTGCCACCACGATGCGGTAACAGACCGTGAACGAGTGAGATCAAGGAGTCTTGCTTGATGACGTCACAGCCAAACCACCACCATCGGACAACAGCAGTAACAAACAAAAAACACTGAAGAACAAGACCGAGTACAGCGCAGCCGCCAAGCGCCACAAGCAACGAGCAACAAGAACAACAACAGCATCACAGGGCAACAAGCAACAACAACAACAACCAACAACAACAACAACAACAGCTAGCAGCAAACGAAACAACAACAGAACCGCGAACAACAGCACAAGCTAGTAGCAACAAAACAGCAGGCCGCAGCACACGCGCCCCGAACAACAACAACAACAAACTAACAACAACAACAAAACAGCTACAGCAGCGCTGGGTGCGCGCGACCAGCCCCGGCCTCCCTCCCCCACCGCCGCACTCGCAACTACACTAACTAACTAATTGACTTCGATGATTCGATGCAAATTGCGAGCCGGGGGAGGGGGATACAAGCCGACAGCAACCGGGTATAAGAGACGCGAGGGCCGCGGCGGTTGAGGCGGTCCTGATTGAAAGCATTTCGCGTGTGTAATCGAGGGACAAGGTACGGCTCCAAGCTGCGCCTGAGCCGAGAGAGACCACCACTACCTACATACGCGTACTATAGCGCTCGCGTCATTTTTACGAGATGTTGATTCGCAACGGCAGAGAGAGCGAGGCAGAGAGAGAGAGATGAGAGAGAGAGAGACGAGAGAGAGAGAGACGGGGGTAGACCAAGAGAAAATAAAGAGAGAGGGGAAGAGAAGAGAGAAGAGAGAGAGAGAGAACGACGAGAGAGAAGAGAATGACGGGAGAAAGGGAGAGAGAGAGAGCGAGCAGAGAGGAGAGCTATATAGATATGATGTATATACTAGTAAATAGTATATAGGATATATAGATATATATATATATATATAAGTAGAGAGGAGAGACGGAGAGAGAGAGAGAGAGAAGAGAGAGAGAGAAGCGAGAGAGAGAGAGAGGAGAAGAGAGGCGAGAGAGAAGAGAGGGTCACGTGTTTGGTGGTAACGTAAAACATTAAGAATGTTTGAGTTTAAGTGTTATTTAATAGTATGCGTTATCGATGATCGCCAATGTTTACGAAGAACCTATGTACAGAAGGCTGGTCAGCCCAGCGCTAATGCGTATCTCCCCGGACACATACGCTATTCCCTGCGTTACGTCAGGGGGCGCTGCAACTTGTTTTTCTCTGCGCACCGGGCAATCACCAGCGGTGGTACTAGACGCTACGCATCAGCCAATCAGATTCCGGCATGGTATCGTCACTCTCAGCTTTGCCCTACGGTGCTTTCCGAATATTTTGGTCGCCAGGCATCAAACACCTGTCTCCTTGTTTGCGTACACAAATTTTTATTTTGGCGCCGCGCCCGCTCCCTACCCCCGTGGCTACCAGTTCATGCATATCCGTCCCTTACTTTTGTTGCCAAGGTTTCTGATTATCTGTGTTGGTGTAAAGTTAGTGTATTATGAGTTGTCAGTTCCCAAAAACGCAAAAATAAAAGATAAATGTAAGGTAAGTATGAGTGATTTTCCGCAGAAACATGCATAAATCTACCAATTATTCTAATTGTTCTGTAGCTGTAACAACTGATTATTGCAATAGTTTTTTTGGCAAGCTAACATTAAAATCTGCTTGGAAAACTGTTCATGTCCTCCAAAACCCAAAAAAAGCGTGCGTGTTAGCTTGTTTTATTTTATGTTAACTTGGGTGGGGTGGTGTATATTGTTCCAAGTCAAGGCGTGTTGCAGTCGTGTCATTAATATTAATCATGCGATACACACGGTAAATACCGCTCTACAATATCGATCATCTATTTACCACCATTCCTCTACCCCATAACCCTCATCAACCCTACACACATGCGCGACGCCAAGCACCAAGCGCATGCCGCACGGCACAATGCGCACAGCCACACACACATCCACACTACGCACGCACACACAACACACACAGCACACGCGCTACGCGCCACGCGCACGGCGCGACGCGCGGAACGCGCAACACGCACACGCACATCCACACACACGACACACGACACACACACACACAATCAGCGCCGACAAACGCACGCACGCACGCACGCGCGACGCATACGCACGCACGCAACGCACGCACGCACCCCACAGTCACACACACACACACAAACACACACACACCGAGCGTGGTGAACACCACACACAGGCACACACACCCACAACACACGACACACACCACAAACCACCATATCACCTCGAGTTTTGTATGGCTTTCGATAGAGAGAGAGAGAGAGAGAGAGAGAGAGAGAGAGAGAGAGAGAGAGAGAGAGAGAGAGAGAGAGAGAGAGAGAGAGAGAGAGAGGGTTCAGAGTCACAAGGCCGTTCGCACGTAAACATGGCGGCCGTCTTAGTTCGCACGCAAACATGGCTGCCGTCTTAGTTCGCACGCAAACATGGCTGCCGTCTTAGTTCGCACGCAAACATGGCTGCCGTCTTAGTTCGAACGCAAACATGGCTGCCATATTAGTTCGCATGGCAAATACGCGAGCATTTTCGTGTCACGATACGCGAGCAATTTGCTCTAATTACGTTTTAATTTCATCGCATTCATTCATTATTTAGCGGAAACATGGTTTTAACGTATGTTTTCTTCTCTCTTTTTCTGAAAAGCGATGTGCCGGAATGCTAATTTCTGTTTTCTTCGTGGATGTTACGCATTATTATTTAAAGGAGATTTCCGTAAAAATTAATCCTGTATTATTATTATTATTATGCGTATCATATACTAAAAGCAGTGAGACAATTACAACAACAGTGAGAATAACAATAGCAAAAACATTTTGTTAATAATTTTTGTAGTAATACCAATGGTGGCACGCTTTGTCTGGACAGTTTGGGGGGGGGGAGGGGGTGCACTAAGCCCACGTGTTATCAGGAGTAAATAATCACAAATGAAGAAAATTCACAAATTTGTGATGATTTACTCCTGATGTTGTAAGCGGTCAAAGTACGGTTAGACTTGTTATAAATTACCGATAATCGTTTTCGTCACTGTAGAGTTTGTTTAGCTCGATATTACGATAGTATGATTATCATTGCCATTTTCAGTATAATAACAGTTTAATTCAGCTTCTAATATAATTCGTCCTAATATAAACAGCAGGAGTTTTGCTTGTGTTAAATGTGAACACGTAGTGTTGACATATCACTAGCTATTCATCCTTGCTTTACCGCCATCTCTCCTCCTCCCCAACCCTCCTCCCTGGCGTTCTACATTCATTCTTGATCCGTGAACCGCATCTTTTTCCCTATCTTCGCGTTTTTGCCGTATTTCTTGGCCATTCATTTTCGCTCGCTCTTTAGAGAAAATTGAAAATATTGCGCTCGGTTGTGAATAACCGCGGATGCAAGGATGACGACGGTGCTGCTGCTGCTGCTGCTGCTGCTACTGCTACTGCTACTCCTGCTGCTACTGCTGCTGCTGCTGCTGCTACTGCTTCTGCTGCTACTGCTGCTGCTGCTCTGGCCGCGGCTGCTGCTACTGCTGCTGCTGCTGCTGCTGCTGCTGCTGCTGCTGCTGCTGTTGTCGTTGTTGTTGCTGCTGCTGTTTTTGTTGTTGTTGATGTTGTTGTTGCTGTTGTTGTTGTTGTTGTTGTCGTTGTTGTCGTTGTTGCTGTTGTTGTTGTTGTTGTTGTTGTTGTTGTTGTTGTTGCTGCTGCTGCTGCTGCTGCTGCTGCTGTATCTGCTACCGCTGCTGATGCTGCTACTGCTGCTACTGCTGCTACTGCTGCTGCTGCTGCTTCTGCTGTTAACTAATTACTGAATGACTGCGGGAGGAAATTTAGATTATCGTATTCTTGTTTTATATTTAATGATGCGTGTAATTGTTTGTACTTCATTTGATTTCGGGCGGTCGTCACAATTAACACACGCGTGAATCACGCATGAACAGCGACGAATAACTAAACGCGTGAACGCGACACGGTATCACGGGAACAGCATCGCCGCTATTCAGGCTAATGAAGAGAA
Organism: Priapulus caudatus; assembly: GCF_000485595.1. Taxonomy (NCBI): domain Eukaryota; kingdom Metazoa; phylum Priapulida; class Priapulimorpha; order Priapulimorphida; family Priapulidae; genus Priapulus; species Priapulus caudatus. The sequence goes on from NW_014578113.1 coordinate 32,541, forward strand.
AGTAAATCACGCGTGAATCTAGCGTGAACATGACACGGTATCACGGGAACAGCATCGCCGCTCTATTCAGGCGACGTAGGGACGTAAATCACGCGTGAATCTCGCCTGAATGCTACAAGACACCGTAGGTACGCAGGGACTCTATATGCGCAAACGATGAATAGAATCGCATGATGAAGAGAATAAAAAGCTCTACATGTATTTTTATTTTCCGCATAGCTCCCTCCGCCTCCTTCTCCCCTGAGACGACCTCAAATCACCTTGCTGTCGTGTTGAGGCGAAAAAGGAGTAGATAAAACATAGAGGGAATATAGTTAACGCCGGGGAGGAGTTAACGTTGAGTTGGAACTAGCAACCCGTCCCTCTGTCCAAGACTGCTAACGTTTCAGTAGGTATCCCGGTAATCTATATGGATTTTTACTATCGGTTAGACAGTGGGCATCGGAATGTTCGAAATCGGGGATTGGGTCGGTATTCAGACGTATTTCCAGCATCGTTAACGCGGTTGGGGGTGGGTGATCGCTACGATGCATGCAGACATCACGCTGGTGCGCTCGGCTGCTCTCTCGTTCAAGAGTGAGAGAGAGCGCGATAGAAAAAGAGAGAGAGAGAGAGAGAGAGAGAGAGAGAGAGAGAGAGAGAGAGAGAGAGAGAGAGAGAGAG
>NW_014578113.1:33213-39133 GCF_000485595.1 Priapulus caudatus
GCTCTCTCTCTCTCTCTCTCTCTCTCTTTCTATCGCTCTCTCTCTCTCTCTCTCTCTCTCTCTCTTTCTATCTCTCTCTCTCTCTCTCTCGCTCTCTCTACCGTTGCGAATCAACATCTCGTAAAAATGACGCGAGCGTAGTACGCGTATGTAGGTAGGGGTCTCTCTCGGCTCGGCAGCTGGAGCGCGTACTGCTCGATTACCACGCGAAAGCTTTCAATCAGGGACGCCTCAACCGCCGCGGCCTCGCGTCCTCTTACCGGTTGCTGTCGGCTGTTATCGGTCGCAATTTGTCGAATCATCTGTAAAGTCAATTAGTTGTTAGTGTGTTGCGGAGGTGCGGCGGTGAGGGAGGGAGGCCGGGGCTGGTCGCGCACCCAGCGCTGCTGTAGCTGTTGTTGTTGTTGTTGTTGTTGCGGGCGCTGCCGCTGCCGCTGCTGCTGTTGTTGTTGCTACTGTTGTTGCTGTTGTTGCGGTTGCTGTTGTTGTTTCGTTGCTGCTGCTGCTGCTGTTGTTGTTGTTGTTGTTGTTGCCTGCTGCTGCTGTTGTTGTTCTTGTTGCTGTTGTTGCTGGCGCTCGCGCTGCCGCTGCTACTGGTGTTAGTGTTTTTGTTGTTACTGCTGTTGCCGATGGTGGTGTCGGCTGTGACGTAATCAAGCAAGATTCTTGATCTCACTCGTCACGGCTGTTACCGCATCGTTGGCATTATTATTATTATTATTATTATTATTATTAATTATTGTTATTACTATTATTATAATTAATATTATTGGATTTGTATCGTTATTATTATTCCTTTCATTAGCACGCGTGTATCGCGTTCGTGCGTATATTATATACCACGCTCGCGCGCCGTATTTGTTTCGGCTATGGCAATAATATTATACCGGCAAAACCGCCGGAGCCGCGCTGCTTGAAATTGGAAACATCATCGTCGGGTATCATGATAAACGACGTCTCCTCGTGATTGATGGCCATGTTATCGTGTGTCATCTCTTTCACCGCAGCTTCACTGCTGCTGCTGATGCGGCTGAAATCGCATTTAAAATGTCTCTCGACGAATGTATTGCGAAGGAACACGTGCAAATGAAACGCTTCCCCGCCCGCCCGCCCGCCTGCCCGCCAGCGCGCAGTTGCCGCGTTCTAGGCTATACTGACTGATTCGGCGTGAAGATAGATATCTCGCGCATGAATTATTACACTTTATTATTGTCATTATCATACAACGGCTGTGGATATAAATAAAACATGGACGAAAGCTTAATTAAATTGAGCGAAATGCATGAAAGTTTGAGTGCACTAATGCACGAAATGCGAGATGATTGTGTATTGCTTATGATAAATGGTACGATATACAGCCATTCCGCTTTTTTTAACGCGAGGTGATATAATATTGCAGGCATTATACATGCCCGCCGTAGCTATGCCCAGCTAAAAAATAATGTTCCCGTAACCTTCCTAGAAGTTTCCGGTTTGGTTAAAACGTTCTAGGAACGTGATGAGAACGTTAGGTGTTAGCTGGGTGACCATGCTGCTGTACACTGCACCGTGCTGTGATCTCGTAGCATATTCCATATTTGCAGATAAATACGTCATCAAATCATCTGCGTTCTTTTTTGACGCTATTTCGGTGACGTCGCGCCACTCACTGGTGTGGCTTTAGCGCGCTGCAGTTTGCTGATTGCAACTTGAGTCAACAGATCACATTCCCCGTGTGTTTAGGGTTCGATCGTCAACGCCCTCTGGCGGCGGTTCGACTTGTGAGCGCTTGGTGAACGTTTGCAATAGGAGAGCGAGAAAGAGAGAGTGGGGGAGAGAGAGGGAGAAAGAGCGAGAGAGAGAGAAAGAGAGAGAGAGAGAGAGAGAGAGAGAGGGTTCAGAGTCACAAGGCCGTTCGCACGTAAACATGGCGGCCGTCTTAGTTCGCACGCAAACATGGCTGCCGTCTTAGTTCGCACGCAAACATGGCTGCCGTCTTAGTTCGAAGCGCAAACGAGTGGCTGCATATTAGTTCGCATGGCACATAACGCGAGCATTTTCGTGTCACCGAAATACGCGAGCAATTTTGGCTCTATATTAGTGTGTGAGAGTGATCGTAAAATTCCGGATTCATTATTTAAGCGGAAACATGGTTTTAACGTATGTTTTTCTTTCTTCTCTTTTTCTGAAGGCGACATGTGCGGCGGAATGCTAATTTCTGTATTTCTCGTGATGTTACGCATTATTATTAAAGGAGATTTTGCCGTAAAATTATCCTGTATTAATTATTATTTATTTATGTAATGCGTATCATATACTAAACAAAGCAGTGAGACAATCTACAACAGACAGTGAAGACGAATAACAATAGGACAAAACATTTTGTTAATAATTTTTTGAGTAGGTAATACCAATCGGTGGCACGCTATTGTCTGGACAGTTTGGGGGGGGAGGGGTGCACTAAGCCACGTGACTATCAGGAGTAAATAATCACAAATGAAGAAATTCACAAATTTTGTGATGATTTTAGCATCGCTGATGTGTAAGCGGTCAAAGTACGGTTAGACTGTGTTATAAAGTTACCGATAATGTTTTCGTCACTGTAGAGTTATGTGTTAAAGCTCGATATACGATAGTATGATTATGCATTGCACCATTTTGCCCAGTCATAATAACCAGTTTCTAATTGGCAGCTTCTAATACTAATTGCGCTGCTAAATATAAACAGCAGGAGTTTTGGGGGGCTTAGTGTTAAATGTGAACAACGTAGTGTTGACATATCACTAGCTCTATTCATCCTTGCTCATACCGCCATCTCCTCGCTCTCCCAACCGCTCACTCCTGGACGCATCATACATTGGCATTCATTGATCCGTGACAGCCGCATCTTTTTTCCTATCTTCGCGTTTTTGCCGGTATTTCTTCGTCGGCACTGTCATTTGTCGCTCGGCTCTTTAGAGAAAATTGAAATATTGCACTCAGGTGGGTGAATAACGGCGCGGTGATGCAAGGATTGACGACCGGTGCTGCTGCATTTGTAGCTAGGCTGCTAGCTGGCTGCTACTCGCTGCTACATGGCTGGGCTGCTGCTGCTGCTGCTACTGCTTGCTGCTGGGCTACTGCTGGCTACTGCTAGCTGCGCTGCTGCTGGCCATGGCTGGCTGCTACTGCTGCTGCTGCTGCTGCTACTGGCTTCTTCATGCTGCCCTAGACTGGCTTCTGCTGCTACTAGCTAGCTGCGGGGTCTGCTGTGCTGGGCTGCATGCTGCTGCTGCTGGCTTGCTAGCTGCTTGGGCTTCGTGGCTGCTACTGCTTCATGCTGGCTACTGCTGGCTGCTGACTTGCTGCTGCTGCTGCTGCTGGCTACTGCTTCAGCTGCTATGCTGCTTGCTTGCTCCTTGCTGCTGCTGCTGTTAGCTACTGGCCTTCTGCTAGCTGACTGCTGCTGCATGGTGCCTGTTGCTGCGCGGGCTGGCTGTTCTGCTACGCTGCCTGGATGCCTGGCTACTGCTGGCACTGCTGGCTGCTGCTGCTTTGGCTGTTAACTAATTAAGGCTGAATGACTGCGGGAGGCTTTTTCGCCTGGTCAACACGCACAGCAAGGTGATGTTGCGGTCGTCTCAGGGGAAGAAGGAGGCGGAGGGAGCTAATCGGAAACTAAAAATACATGTAGAGCTTTTCTATTGCTCTCATACATGCGATATCTATTCATCGTTTGCGACCCATATAGAGTCCGCATGGCGTACCATTACAGGTGTCTTGTAGCATTCAGGCGAGATTCACGCAGTGATTTAACGGTCCGCTACGTCGGCCTGAATAGAGCGGCGCTGTGCGCGGCGTGATACCGTGTCATGTTCACGGGCTAGGATTCACGCGTGAATTTACTTGATCTCTGCATTAGCCTGAATAGCGGCGATGCTAGTTGGCCAGTGCGTGATACCGTGTCGGGCGTTCAACGCAGTTCGTATTCGTCGTCTGTTCATGCGTGATTCACGCGATGTGTTAATTGTGACGACCGCCGCGACAATCAAATGAAATACAACAATTACGCGCTATGCATTAACATATAAAAGCAAGAATACGATAAATTGTCTTAAATATTGAGTAGATAAAACATAGAGGGAGGATGATAGTATAAGCGCGGAAGGAGTTAACGTTGAGTTGGAACTAGGCAGCCCGTCCTGCTGTCCAAGACTGCTAACGTTTCAACAAGTAGGTATCCGCGGTAATACTATATAGATTTTTACTATAGTAGACCAGTGGCATACGAAATGTTTGCGAAATCGGGGATTAGGTCGGTATCAGACGTATTTCCAGACCGTTTAAACGCGGTTGGGGGTGGGTGATTGCTAGATGCATGCGACATCTCACGCTGTGCGCTCGGCTGCTCTGCTCGTTCAAGCGTGAGAGAGAGCGCGATAGAAAGAGAGAGAGAGAGAGCGAGTGCGAGAGAGCAGAGAGCGGGAGAGAGAGAAGAGAGAGAGAGAGAGAGAGAGAGAGAGAGAGAGAGAGAAGAGAGGCGCGAGAGACAGCAGAGATAGAGAGAGAGAGAGAGAGAGAGAGAGAGAGAGAGGAGTAGAGAGAGAGAAGAGAGAGAGAGAAGAGAGAGAGAGAGAGAAAAGAGATAGAGAGGGGAGGGAGCGAAAGAGAGAGAGGAGGGGGCGAGAGAGAGAGAAAGAGAGAGAGAGAGAGAGAGAGAAAGAGTGTGAGAGAAGAGAGAGAGAGAGCGCGACGATTGTGGCAATAAAAGCAAACCATCAGCGCTCACTCAGCTGCACCACACTCACTCACTCACTACTCACTCACTGCACACTCAGCTCACTCACTCAACTCACTGCACTCACTCACACACTCACTCACTCACTGCGCTCACGTCACCTCACTCACTCACTGCACGCGTGCACGCACTCACTCAGCTTCACTCACTCACTCACTCAGTCACAATCACTCACTCCTCGCTCGGCTCACGTCAACGCAGCTCACTTTCCGTCACTCAGCACACACACAACAACACACACACGCAGCACGCACGCACGCACAGTACACACGCACGCTCGCTAAGCTATATAACGCCAGCGAAGAACGATATTCTACATTTAGCTCGCGAAGTGACTTCCCCGAATGCAATATCTCTGAGCAGTTAGGGTTTCACCTTCCCCGCATCCGCCTCGCCCCCCCGCGTCACCACCTGCGAGCGCAATCATCTCATCCTGGGCAATCGATATTCGCGTTTTGACAGATGATTGCGTGCGTAAACCACGCGCGGATTATCTCAGAGAGGAGAACCGCGTATTAGTCACAGCACACGGTGGCGTTACGGCAGTTATCACGGATGATATGCATGTGCACAGCAGCATTATAACGTTAGTAACCATTAAGCCAGTCAGCAAGCAGCAGCAGGGAGTGTTAGCAGCAGCAGCAGTGTTAGCAGTAAAAAAAAAAGCCAGCAAGTAGAGTAAACGTTTAGTACCNCGCGCCTCCTCTCTCTCCCCTCTCTCTCCCCCTGTATGTTACGCGCGCGCTCTCCCCCTCTCTTCCCCTCCGTCTCTTGCGCGCGCGCTCTCTCTCTCTCATCCTCGCTGCCACGTAGTAAGTTACGCGCGCGCTCTCTCTCTCTCCTCTCTCTCATCCTCGCTGACACGTAGTAAGTTCCGTGTGTCTCGGTAAATGTGCGTCTAAGTGGCTAACCACGTCCACTGCATAAGCTCCACTTATCACCACTAACGGTGCGCGGCCGCTACTGCACTCGTTACGATGATATAAACTACGTTTGTCTCGATTACCAAGCGTCTGATTCGCCCACAAACAGTTTAGGTGGTCTAGCTTGATCACCCTAATAATGGCCCGCTGCGCAGTGTAGTTACAGGGTATAAGTGTGTTGTGTGTGTGCGTGCGTGCGTGCGTGCGTGCGTGCGTGAGTGCGTGCGTGCGTGCGTGCGTG
>NW_014578113.1:41727-47487 GCF_000485595.1 Priapulus caudatus
GCATGCTCTACCGCGGCTACTGTGACACAGGTAAGATGGGCTAACCTGGCTACTGTGACACAGGTAAGACGGGCTAACCTGGCTACTGTGACACAGGTAAGATGGGCTAACCTGGCTACTGTGACACAGGTAAGACGGGCTAACCTGGCTACTGTGACACAGGTAAGATGGGCTAACCTGGCTACTGTGACACAGGTAAGATGGGCTAACCTGGCTACTGTGACACAGGTAAGATGGGCTAACCTGATTACTGTGACACAGGTACATTTAATACATGCAAAAATGCGTATCCGCGTCGCCCCCGCGCGCACACTACGGGTCAAATGTTGAAACGTTTGCCGCCTCGCGGTCGATAACATAAAAGCTTTGAACATATATAGAGAGATTGGTAGAAAAATGAAAAACGCCAAGTAAGTTTCCTGCATAATGTCGGTAGTGTAAATCCAGCTTAAGAGTTGTATGGTAAATTATGGTTGTAAGGTATGTTCGGCGGTACTGCGGAACGTGGTGTGGTACTACTCGTTTAGTCTGTGATCTGGTTTAGTCTGTGATCTGTATCCGATGAGCAACGTCGTTCTCTGCCATCAAGGAAGGTTGACTAGGTGGGCGTTCAGTCGGAGTTGTACCTACACCACTGTTTGTGGTGTATGTAAGGGATTGTTACGTGATATAGCAATTTTTAGTTAATATGTTAGAAACGGATTGCCAGTTTCTTAACTATAAGCTGTAGTATGTATTAGCATTATGTTTGTTTGGGGTAGGATCGAGAGATGAGCATCTTCGATTGGGTTTCTTCTGTCTTGGGTGGCTCGTATTTGCTGCTCTCGTTTCCGGATCAGTCTCCGTATCTGGATCCGTAATTGCGTATGACCGCGAGCGAGAAGAAACGACGAACTAATTCGGTGAAGCTCAAATCAAATTATAGATAATGTGCAACAACTGTGCAGTGCTCCCGTGTATCGCTATAGCTGGAGCTGCGTGTGTAACACGCGTGCCCGGGGCGGAATTCTGTATCCACCCCGGCTTCCCCGCTCGTCAATCGAAAGCAAATAACGATTCGCGAAAACCGCACGAAAGAAGACGGGATTGATGAGAGCCTCGGTCCCGATCTACACCGTTCTACGGGGATGCGTTCAAGGCGGACGGGTGGTGTCGTGGAATGAGGATGTGCGGTGGTGGACTGCGTGTGTGCTGCGGAGGATATGTACGTACTAGGCCCGCTTGCAATATATTATCAATTTATGGATTGCAACTCCATTGAGACATTGCGCGCGAAAAATGCAAGCAAAACGGGAATTTGCAATGCATGCAAACTGTAGGGACGAAATGTCGTATAGTGAGTGCGCGCGTTTTCAATGTTTTCTGGCATCCCTGCGCGAAAACTGTATTTTTCGAATATATATATATATATAATAGAGAGAGAGAGAGAGAGATCTTGTATATATTATCGAATACGCGCAAGTGCGCAGCACGTACACTTCTGATATCATAGCACACACACGCGCGCGCACGCAGGCACGCACGCACATGCACAGGCGATGCACCACACAACACACACACGACACACACACCACAACACAGGGTGAACACAGATACATATATATCGTCCTGCGTATAATACAGAATACAAGCGTGTACTGCGAACTTTGATAAGATTCCGCTCGCCTGCTGGCTGTCTGACTACTTGGTGGCGTTGATATTCCGCGCTCTTTCCGTGCTTGGCAACCAAGGTGACACGCGAGTCTGTGTTTTAGTAAGCTGTCGTTTTGTGGGGACTGCCTGTTGACACGCGCTAACAAAACTTAACACTCATCCGTCGAACCTCAGTAGTGCGTTTTATCGCTAAACGGATTTCTGGCATCCTCGATACGTAAAGATCGCGCGCAAAACAGAAGCCGTGACGCTGACCTCCCCCCACTCTGCCACACACGCGCACGCACCACAGCACACGCACAAACGCACACTAGCGGAGAGCGCAACGCGAACACGCTGACCGTAGCGGCGTCAGACACACCACGGCGAACACGCTGAGTACGCCACACACCCCAGATAAACGGCGCAACGGCAACTCACAACTCGCAACTATTTCTCACCACGAGCACTACCGTGCATACACAAGCACGGCATGCATCGCACGCGCACACACGCAATTACGACACGCAGACGTAACATAACACACAAAGCAGCACGACACCATCTGCGCGCACATCACACTAAAGCAGATAAACTATTTCACTAGTTTTAGGTCACGTCGTTTACATCGGCTAAAACTGTTCAGACAAAGAATGACATTCCCGGTTTTCTCTCTCTCTCTCTCATATCTCTCTTCTCTCTCTCTCTCTCTGCCCTCTCTGCAGTTTTCTTCACTCTCTTCTCTCTCTCTCTCTCTCTCTCCTCCTCTCTCTCTCTCAACCTCCAGCTCTCTCTCTCTCGGTCGCGTCCTCTCTCTCTTCTACTCTTCGCGCGCTCTACTCATCTCTCTCTCCTCTTCTCATCTCTCTCTTCTCTCACTCTAAGCCGCTCTTGTCCCCCCCCCCACTCTCTCTCATCCCGTCTCTCACCACTTCTCACTCTCTCTTCACCTCATCTACTCTTGCTCCTCTCGTCCTCTCTCTCACTCTTTATCCATCTCTCCTCTCTCTCTCTCTCTCTCCTCTCTCCCTCTCCCCCCCCCTCTCGCCTCCTCCCTCTCCCCAATCCTCTCTCTCTCTCGATCTCTCTCTCTCTCTCTCTCTCCTCTCATCTCTCTCGTCCTCGTGTCTCTTTCTCTTCTTTAGTCTTTTCTATCTCTATCTCTCTCTTTCTCTCTCTCTCTTTCTTTCTTTTTTCTCTCGCACTCTCTTCACTCTAGATCACGATGAATGGTAATGCAACGGCGGAAAGCAGTCATTTATGGCGTTTTGCTGCTAGTAGTTTTACTGAATAACTATTTTCGAAATATATTTCAATAGCACTTACTGGCCGACCATCGCTTCACATTTGCGCTGGCTTCGACAATTCTTTTAAGTACGCGTAAGCTGCAGTAATGGACGGCTTGAGTGACTTATCGCCCCGGATATAATTTGTTGCTTTCAAGTGTGAACTTTAAAAAAAAAGCCGTCCTTTATTGGAGTGTTTTTTATATATTAGATTAATGTAATGATAATTGATTGCCTGCTATATATGACTGCGGTATTATTGATCTTATCATATCCATTCAGCTATCCATTTGTCCGCCCATCAATCCATTCATTCATCTATTTATCTATGCATGCATTCATCCATCCATTAATCGATCCATCCATCCATGCATCAATCGACCTATTAATCAATCAATCAATCAATCAATCAATCCATCAATCCATCCATCCACCGAGCCATTAATCAATCAATCAATTAATCAATCCATCTATCCATCCATCCATCTATCCATCAATTAATTAATCAATCAATCAATCAATCAATCCATCTATCAATTCACTCATTCCCCAACTCCTCCCTGATTCCATGTCATCTCTAATTCATTCAAAACTACCGTCATCATCATCATCATCATCATCATCATCATCATCGCCATCGTCGTCGTCCACCCACGCATCTACCTGTGCTGTTACTCACCCGCCGCTCCTCCGTCTGTCTGCAGGTATGAACCCGTGCGACAACATTCGCTGCGGGCCGGGGCAGGAGTGCAGCGTCGGCACCGATAACAAGGCGAGCTGCGTGTGTCCGTCGCCGTGCGAGAAGCTGCTACGGCCCGTCTGCGGCAGCGACGGCGTCAGCTACGGCAGCATCTGCGAGCTGCGGCGACAGGCGTGCCTCAACGGCAAGGTGGTCAGCGTCGTCGCGTCGACCAACTGCGGTAAGTTCGATCGTGTCTATATGTATTAATATATATATATATATATATATATATATATATATATATCTCAATATATATATACGTGCGTGCATGCGCGGGTGCGTGTGTGTATAAATAGTTTATTATCTTTGCTCATATACCGAGCATCCTTCATCAAACAGGGGCTCGGGATGTCCTGATGAGACTCCGGCGATGGAGAGAACACCTGTTGTCTGTCTGAACGTGAGAAGGATGCTGCGTGCAATCTCACATGTGCTCGCCTGTCCGCGTACCATGCTAGACATCCCCCCTATGTCAAACGCTCCCCCCCCCTACACACTGTGCATGCGCACGGGCGTGTCTAGCAGGGCGCGTGACGCATTGCGCATACGTTGGAGGATTTAACCTATGTTGCGCATGCGCGATGTATGAGAGGTGGGGTCGTTTTCCACGGGGGGGGGATGTTTTGTGATGCTTCACCGTATGACGGCGTCGTGCGTGCATGCAGGTAGATTCTCCTGACGCTTCGTTAGCAAGACGGCGGGTACACCGTGTGTCTCCTTTCCGGTGAATCTCGACTCTATTGGGGGGGGGGCAGCTGCGGGTTGTTAAACGGAGTAAACGAATCGGTGTTCTCTCAACGTTTTAGTCGGATGAACATCTGTCTACCCGCGCGTTTTTTTTTCCCGCCGATGACACCTGCTATTATAACGCTCCAGCGTCTCTCTGACACAGACACGCACGCACGAACGCACGCACGCACGCACGCACGCACGCACGCACGCACGCACACACACACACACACACACACACACACACACACACACACACACACACGCACGCACGCACGCGCGCGCGCGCACATCTCCATGACTGAACACCTGAAAGTCGCCGCTAAAAACTATCCGTTCTGCATATTATATGCTGAGAAATTCTGTTGAGAAATTCGCTGAGAAAAAAATATGCTGAGAAATTAGGGAAAAATTCTGTCATTATTATTCGGAAACACGCGCGCCCGCCGACAATTGTTACCCGCGCAGTCACGCGACGTCCGGCAATAATTATTCACAGTTCGGCGACGTAGAGTGAAGGTTTCGTGACGTTCGTAAGCTAAACAATTTTAGTTATTAAAATCTAAATTCTCTGTTGTTGTTGGTGGTGGTGGGGGTGGTGGTGGTGGTGGTGGTGTTGTTGGTGTTGTTGTTGTTGGTGTTGTTGTTGTTGTTGTTGTTGTTGTTGTTGTTGTTGTTGTTGTTGTTGTTGTCGCTGCTGCTGCTATTATTGTTGTTGCTATTGCTATTATCGCTGTTGTAGTTGTTGTTGTTGTCGTTGTTGTTGTTGTCGTTATTGTCGTTGTTGTCGTTGTTGTTGCTGCAGCTGTTTTTGTTGTTGTAGTTTTTGTTTTTGTTGTTGTTATTGTTGTTATTGTTGTTATTGTTGATAACTGTTGTCAATGTCGGCGCTGTTCACCTTCGCAACGTGCAGCAGGTACAGTGGCATCACATCAGCTTGGCGAGACATTACTTCAGCTCTCATTACAACCTCAATCTTGTCATAACTTCATCACCCCCGTGCCTTCATTATTACCTTAGCTTCATCGTGACTGCTGCCTCATTACTACTGCCATGCCCCTCATCACTGCCCTGGCTGCACTCATCATTGCCCTGGCTGCACTCATCATTGCCCTGGCTGCACTCATCATTGCCCTGGCTGCAGTCATCATTGCCCTGGCTGCACTCATCATTGCCCTGGCTGCACTCATCATGCCCTGGCTGCACTCATCATTGCCCTGGCTGCAGTCATCATTGCCCTGGCTGCACTCATCATTGCCCTGGCTGCACTCATCACTGCCCTGGCTGCACTCATCATTGCCCTGGCTGCACTCATCATTGCCCTGGCTGCACTCATCATTGCCCTGGCTGCACTCATCATTGCCCTGGCTG
>NW_014578113.1:49163-53666 GCF_000485595.1 Priapulus caudatus
TCTCTCTCTCTCTCTCTCTCTCTCTCTCTCTCTCTCTCTCTCTTCTCTCTCTCTCTCTTTCTCTCTCTCTCTCTGTGTGTGTGTGTGTGTGCGCGCGCGTGTGTGCGTGTGTATGCGCACTGCGTCCACTCACTGACGCACTCACGCACGCACGCACGCACGCGCGCCGTAGACGGGCGACGACGCCTCTCCGAGCTTTACATGCGGAACGCTGGCGCACCCACTGATATCGTCTCACGCCGCCGCTCCGACACTAGCTCAACAGACAGACAGACAGACAGACAGACAGACAGCGCAGCACAGTAGCGATGCTCTCGATCGCTTATCAGCTCAGGCTTCATGAAGCATCTCTCCCTGCCCGCGAGGACGTGCGCTGCTGCCTCCGGCCTATCTCAATCAAACAGTCTTCACATGACGCTGCCGCCGCCGCCGCCGCCGCCGCCAGTCGTTGCTAGCCTCCCTTCTCTACTCTCCTCTCCTCTCTCCTCACCGCTTCTCTCTCTTCCCCTCTTCTCTCCCTCTCATCGCTCCTCTCCCCTCCTCTTCTCTCCTCTCTTCTCCTATCCTCGCTCCTCCCTCCTCTCCCCTCCCACCGCTTCTCTCCCCTCCCTTCCTCTCTGCTCCCATCCCCTCCCCCTCTTCTCCCCTCCCGCTGCTTCTCTCCCCTCCCCTCCTCTCTCCTCCCCTCTCACCCCCTCTTCTCCCCTCTCACTGCTTCTCTCCCCTCCCCTCCTCTTCCCTCTCCTCTACATCTCCCCTCTCCCCTCCTTTCTCTCTCTTCCCTCTCCTCTCCATCCGCTCCTCTCCCCTCCTCTTTCCTCCCCTCCCCTCTCCTCCTCTCCATCCCCGCCTCTCCCCTCTTCGCTCCTCCCCTCCCCTCTCCTGCTCTCCATCCCCTCCTCTCCCCTCTCCTCTCCATCCCCTTCTCTCCCCTCCTCTCTTCTCCCCTACCCTTCCCTCCCCTCCCTCTCTTCCCCTCCCCTTCTCGCTCCTCCCCTCCCACGGCCGCCGCTACGCTACTGCGCTGGAAAGCGGCAACAGGGCGTGTAGTGGTAATCACTCTGGTTTCGGTGTGAATAGCGAGGCGAGGAGCGGGGGAGGGACAGGGAGAAGGCGATCGGGAGAGAAACAATGCTGCTGACGTCACTTCCATCGCCGAGGCCGCGGCGAAGAGATTGAGCGCGTACGCCTTAATCCGCGATATCGAAATCGCCGGGAAAGATTTCGAAAGGTCGGAAATTATTTTTCCGAAGCTGCTGTTGATAAATGAAGTTCCAAGCGAGGCCGCGTGCATGTGTATCTCTAGGATGAGGAAAGCTTTGCTAGTCGCATATAGGGCTGTATCGCTGGCTGAATTAGCTCGCAAAATAGATTAGACCGGTATTATTGGACCTATAATCCACGAAAGCATCTTTACAAAGATATCCGCGTGCATTTGTTAGGGGCTTCACCGCTTAAAACTTAATTCGCAACCAAGCTCTACCTATCGATGTATATATTTAGGCCTATATATATTTACTTTTATATATATTACTTACATACTTACTTTACATATATTATTTATTTTTATTTAATTATTACGCTAATAAGCATTAGTGCACTCGTGAACGTGATTTAGCGTTAATTGTTAATTATGCTACCACGTATGCGCAGTGACGTGTTAAAACGCACTCGAATAACCTGCACATAACGTTACATCGTCACGTAGAATCCGACGTCTTTGGAGCCCGACGTACGTATACCTGCATTAATCTATCGTGGTAGGTTGTACAGCTGCGTCAGCTGGGAAGTCCTGACTAGAGGAAGACACTTGGTGCTTGTCTCCCAGTTAGATTAACACGGCTGTCATAGATTTTACTTTGCTGCTATAGACTTTATACTTTACTGCGTTCAACAGTGAACGGCTGAACGACGCTTGACGTTACTATTTTTAGAATGAGAAGCTTACTGACTCATCGCCGCTACACCGTTCATTATAATATAGTGTCTTCATCGCTACAGTTATGTGCGGTCATCGCTGTCGTGACGTCACGCTGATTTCATGGTCGCCGTGACGAACTCTTCGTCGTTTCCATGGTGACTATAGGTGGCCGTGGATGACGCAGCTCGATGGAACTAGGCTCATCCCTTCCATCAGGCTCTTCCCGATCTATCTATCATATTTGGTAACAGTAACACTGGTGGTGGCTCATGGTTTCGACGTTTCTAGCAGGTCTCGTGACAGTACGGCGGGACATATTCCGGCATCATCGCTACATGTTCTAATTGTTCCGCGGGGAGTACTAAGTCTTGATGGTAACGATATCCCACCGGCCGCGTCTTGCGTTACTGACAAGCCGTCCGGAGTCCATTGATCAGTGCGTGGTCTCGCAGCGTGTGTGCACGCGCCTTCCCGTGCTGCCTACGCTTCTGCTGGTGATGATGATGGTGATAATGGTGCTGCTGCTGCTGATGATGATGTTGATGATGGTGATGATGATGTTGGTGATGATGATGCTGATGATGTTGATGATGATGCTGATGATGTTGATGATGATGATATTTCATTATGATGCTGCTTGTGATGCTGCTGCTGCTGATGCTGTTTCTGCAGCTGATGTACTTTTTGCTACTGCTGCCGCCGCTACTGCTACGGGTAAAGCTGTTGTTGCTGCTGTTGCTGCTGCTGCTGTTGTTGCTGTTGTTGCTGCTGCTGTTGCTGCTGTTTTTGCTGCTTCTGTCGCTGCTGCTGCTGCTCTGCTGCTACTGCTGCTACTGCTGCGTTTGCCAGGCGGTAATATACGGCCGCGACACGGTCGTGATCGGTGACGGGTGAAATCGCCGGTCGACTTTGAAGCTCACGAGCCAAAGCATGTTTGAGTCGATATCGTGCAGTTGTGTCTGCGTGTCTCTCTCTCTCTCTCTCTCTCTCTCTCTCTCTCTCTCTCTCTCTCTCTCTCTCTCTCTCTCTATCTCTCTCTCTGTGTGAGTGCGCGCGTGTGCGCGCGCGTGTGTGATGCGCCTGCGTCCACTCCACTGACGCAGCTCACGCACGCACTCACCACGCGGCACGCATGCGCACGCCACGCAGCGCAACGTGAGTACCGCAAACGCAAAACGCCACGCACGCAGACGGAGCCAGGCATACGGGCGCCGACGCCTCCCGAGCTTTACATGCGGAAACGCTGGCGCACCCACTGATATCGTCTCACGCCGGCCGCTGTCTCGACAACTAGCTCAAACAGACAGACAGAGCAAACAGACAACAGTGACAAGACAGACAGACAGACACCAACAGCAGCGCAGTAGCGAATGCTCTCGATCGCTTTATACAGTCCAGGCTTCAATTGAAAGCATCTTCTCCTCTGCCCGCGAGGACGTGCCTACTGCCTGCCGGCCTATCTCAATCAAACAGTCCTTCACATGACGTCTGCCGCCGCCGCGCGCCGCCCCGCCGCAGTCGTTGCTAAGCCTCCCTTCTCACTGTCCTCTACTCTCATGCTCTCCGCCTCCTCGCGCTTCTCTCTGCTCGTCCGCCTCTTCTGTGTTCCCCTACTTCATTCCGCTTCTCTTCCACCTCCTCCTCTCTCCTCTCCTCTCCTATGGCCATCGATTCCTCGCCCTCCAGTCTCCCCTCCACAGCTCTCTCTCCCCTACCCTCCAACTCTGCTCCATCTCCTGCCGCCCTCTTCTCCCTTCCCGGCTGCTTCTGCTGCCCGCCTCTCACTCGCTCTCTCCTCCCGCTCTCACGCCCCTCTTCCTCTCCGCTCCCACTGCCTTCTCTCCCCTCCCCTCGCTCTTCCTCTCTCCTCTAAATCCCCCCTCTCGCGCCTCCTTCTCTCACCCCCTTCTTCTCTCCCATCCCCCCGCCTCTCCCTCTCATCCTCTCCTTCCCTCGTCCCTCCTCTCCATCCCCACCTCTCCCCTCCTCGCTCCTCCCCTCCACGCTCTTCTCTGCTCTCCCATCCCCCCGTTCTCCCCTCTCCTCTCCATTCCCCTTTCATCTCCCTGCCTGCTCTCCTACCCCTACCCTTCCCTCCCTCCCTCTCTTCCCCCCTTCTCGCCTCCTCTCCCTGCCCACGGCCGCCGCTACGCTATGCGCTGGAAAGGCGGCAACAGGAGTGCGTGTAGTGTAATTCACAATCTGGTCGGTGTGAAGATCGTAGGCCGAGGAGGGAGGGAGGGAACAGGGCGAAGCGATGCGAGAAGAAACAATGCTGCTGACGTCAGCTTCCATCGCGAGGCCGCGGCGAAAGAGATTGAGCGCGGTACGCCTTAATCCGCGATATCGAAATGGCCGGGGAAAGATTCGAAAGGTCGGAAATTATTTTTCGTAAGCTGCTGTTGATAAATGACCAGTTCTAAGTGAGCGCCGCGTGCAATGTGATCTCTAGGAGATGAGGAAAAGCATTTGTGCTAGTTCGCATAATAGGTGCGGTAATCTGCTGGCGTGATTTTAGCTTCGCAAAATAGATTAGACACGCGTAATTATTGGACATATAATCCACGAAAGCATCTATTGCA
>NW_014578113.1:53691-59544 GCF_000485595.1 Priapulus caudatus
TCATCATCTACTTCTCTCTCTCTCCTCCTCTCTCTGCATTCTCTCTCTCTGTGTTGTCCGCCGTGTGCGCGCGCGTGGTCGTGCGTGTGCTATGCGCCTGCGCTTCCAGCTCAACGACGCAGCTTGCACGCACAGGCACTCAGCGCAGCGGCACGCATGCGCACGCCACGCACGCACTACGCAAACGGCAAAGCCACGCACGCAAGTAGACGGGCGACGACGCCTCTCCGAGCTTCTACATGCGGAAAGCTGGCGCACGCCACTGATATCGTCTCAGCGGCCGCCGCTGCCGACACTAGCTCAACAGACAGACAGACAGAACAAAACAGGACAGACAGACAGACAGACAGACCAACAGCGCAGCGCAGTAGCGAATGCTCATCGATACGCTTTATACAGTCCAGGCTTTCATTGAAGCATCTCTCCTCTGCCCGCAGGACGTGCCTACTGCTCCGGCCTAATCTCAATGCAAACAGTCTTCAGCATGACGTCTGCCAGCCGCCGCCGCCGCGCCACCGCGAGTCGTTTGCAAGCCTCTCCGCTCTACCTCTACTCTCCTGCTCTCCTCGCCTCCTCGCCGCTTCTCTCTGCTCTCCGCCTCTTCTCGTGTCCCTACTCCGACATTCGCTTCTCTCCCCTCCTCCTCTCTCCCTCTCCTCTCCTATGGCCATCGATCCTCCTCACGTCTCCCCTCCACCGCTCCTCTCCCTACCCTCCCACTCTGCTCCCATCTCCTCCCCCTCTTCTCCCTTCCCGGCTGCTTCTGCTGCCCGCCTCTCCTCCTCTCTCCTCCCGTCTCACAGCCCCCTCCTCTCCGCTCCCATGCTTCTCTCCCCTCCCCTCGCTCTTCCTCTCCCCTCTAAATCCCCCCTCTCCGCCTCTCTTCTCTCACCCCCTTTTCTCCTCCCATCCCCTCCGCCTCTCCCCTCTCATCCTCTCCCTTCACCCTCAGTCCTCCGCCTCTCCATCCCCACCTCTCCCCTCCTCGCTCCTCCCCTCCAGTCATTCTCTGCTCTCCATCCGCCCCTTCGTCCTCCCTCTCCTCTCCATTCCCCTTCTCATCCCCTGCCTGCTCATCCTACCGCTACCCTTCCCTCCCTCCCTCTCTTCCTCCCCTTCTCGCTCTCCTCCCCTGCCCACGGCCGCCGCTACGCTACTGCGCTGGAAAGGCGGCAACGGTAGTGCGTGTAGTGGTAATCCAGCATCGTGGTTCGGTGTGAATGCGAGGCGAGGAGGGAGGGAGGGACAGGCGAGGCGATCGCGAGAAGAAGACAATGCTGCTGACGTCAAGCTTCCATCGCGAGGCCGCGGCGAAGTAGATTGAGCGCGGTACGCCTTAATCGCGATATCGAAATGTGCCGGGGAAGATTTCGAAAGGTCGGAAATTATTTTTCGTAAGCTGCTGTTGATAAATGCAGTTCTAAGGAGCGCCTGCGTGCAATGTGATCTCTAGGGAAATGAGGAAGAGCTATTTGCGCTAGTTCGGCATAATAGGGCGTAATTGGCTGGCAGTGATTTAGCTTCGCAAAAATAGATTAGACGACTGTATTTATTGGACATATAATCCAGAAAGCATCTTTGCAAAATACCGCGGTGCATTTGTTAGGGCTCGATACTTCGTCTTAAAACTTTAATTCGCAACCAAGCTCGTACCTATCACGCATATATTAGGTCCTATATATATGTTACGTTTATATATATTACTTACATACTTACTTTAGCATAGTATTATTTATTTTATTTATTAATTAGCGCTAATAAGCAATTTAGCGCACTCCGATGAACGTGATTTACGTTATTGTGTAATTATTGGCTCCACCTATGCGCGAGTGACGTGTTAAAACGCACATCGAATACCTGCCATAACGTTACCATTCGCACGTCAGAATCCGACGTCTTGGAGCCCGGACGTACGTACTACCGTGGCATAATCTAGTTGCGTGGTAGGTTGTAACCAGCTCGTCAGCTGGGACGCCTGAGCGAAGAGGAAGAAACTTGGTGCTCTTGTCTCGCCAGTTAGATAACACGGCTGTCATAGATTTTAGCTTTGCTGCTAATATTAGACTTTATACTTTACTGGCGTCAACAGATGAACGGCTGAACGACGCTTGACGTTACTGATTTTAGAAATGAGGTGATTTGTCAGAAAGCGAGAGTGAAGCGTGCGAGAAAGGTGAATTGGTGGGTATGAGTTACGAGAAGGGTAGTGAAGAGCCGGCGAGAGAGAAAGCAGAAGCTGAAGGGAGTGAGGGAGAATAGAAAGATTTTTATCTTTCATCGTCTCTCACTCCTTCCACTCTTGGAGTGGCAGTAGAAAGTGAGAGGGGATAGTGCAAGCGCTGCGTGAGAGAGAGAGAGAGAGAGACAGAGAGAGAGAGAGAGAGAGAGATGAGAAGAGTAAGAGAGCGCGCGCGAGAGAGAGAGAGAAGCAAGCGCTGGAGAAAGAATAAAAGGCAAAGACAAGGCGTAGACGAGCGAGACGTTAAAAAAAGAAATGTGTATAGACACTGAAGAAAGCGACAAGAAGATGGGAGGCTGCGCGTGTTGGGACACTAGCAAATTCAGACAGGCTTTAGTGGATATAGTTATGGGTCTTGCTAGTATTGAGCGTGTGTGATATGGTGTCGGCTTATCAAATTAGGTGTGGTGATATGGTGTGCTATCATTAGCTGTGGTGATATGGTGTCGGCTAGGCATTCAACTGTTGAGTTATGGCGTCTGTAGCATCAGCGGTGTGGAGTTAGGTGGTCTGCTAGCATTAGGTGTCGTTGATAGTGCTGTCGGCTATCATTAAGGTTTGCGAGTTATAGTGTCTTGCTAGCCCATCAGGTGTGAGAGTTATGGTGTCTGCTAGCTATTCAAGTGGTTTGAGTTATGGCGTCTGTTAGCAAATCTAGGTGTGGAGTGTTGGGTCTGCTGACATTAGGTTTTTGGAGTTATGATGTCTGCTATCAATAGGGTCGGAGGAGTTAGGTGTCTGCAGCAATTAGGTTGTGGGAGCTTATGGTGTTCTGCTAGCATAGGTGTGATTATGGTGTCATGCCTAGCATTCAGGTGTGGGAGTTAATGGGTCTCTAGCACAGGCATGTGGAGTTATGAGCGTGCTGTTTAAGCATCAGGTGTGGGAGTATGGCGTCTGCATACATCAGGTGTGGAGTTATGGTGTCTGCTAGCATCAGGTGGGAGTGTATGGTGTCTGCTAGCATCAGGTGTAGGACGTATGGCGTCCTGCTTATCAATGCAGGTTTGAATTAGGCGTCTGCTAGCATCAGGTGTTGGAGTTTATGCTGTCGCTAGCATGCAGTGGTGTGGAGTTATGGGTGTCTGCTAGCATCAGGTGTGAGTGTATTGGTGTCGTGCTAGCATCAGTGTAGGAGTTATCGGCGTCTGGTAGCATCAGTTGTGTAGCTTTATGGCGTCTGCCTAGCATGCAGTGTTGGGAGTTTATGGTGTCCTGGAGCGCCATCAGGTGTGGAGTTATGGTGTCTGCTAGCATGCCAGGTTGAGTTATGGTGGTCCTGCGTAGCAACAGGTGTCGGCGGTTATGGTGCCTGCTACCATTAGGTGTGGAGATATGGTGTCTGCTACCATTTGGTGTGGAGATATGGTGTCTGCTAGCATCTACTACTAACGTCTGCTACCTAACAGCTCTATTATTTGTCATCATCGTCGTTATCGCCGGCTTTGTCATCGTCTTTGTTCATGTTGTGTGAATTATGGCGTATGCACGTCACTATATATCAGACTGCAACAGAGAGAACTCTAAACAACAAGCGCCGAGCGAGAGAGTGAATGAGAAGAAAAGACGTTTCAATTAATTACGAATGCATAATTGATGAACCAATAACGCTGGTGCCCCTCGGCCCCTTGTCGGCGACCTCCGTCGACACCGCCAGCAAGCGCGTCTTGGCGACAGCAGGGAAGCTCTCATGGCGACGTGTCATCGTCGTCATCGTCGGTGTCGGCTGTCGATGCTGTTGCTGATTTATGCTGTTTGTCGTGAGACTGAGAATCGTTACTCGCGCCTTTCCCGCCAGATAAACGCCTGTTTTATCACCTCCTCCCTCCTCCTTCCGCTCCTTCTTCCTTGCTCCTTCCGACCGCGTTCCTCCACTTTCGCTTAAATTGCTTAAGTGGGTTCGCGTCGCAACGCGTTTAAGAACCCGTTTAGGGTGCTCTAAGTTCCCGTGGGCCCCGGATCCCTCGCGCCCCGCCCATCGTTCTTCGGAAAAGTGGGTGGGCCCATAGTATGCGTCACGTACGCCGATAGTTACCCTTTTTGTGTGTTTGTGTTTGTGTGTGTGTGTGTGCGTGCGTGCGTGTGTGTGTGTGTGCGTGCGTGCGTGCGTGCGTGTGTGTTTGTGTGTGTGTGTTTGTGTGTGCGTGTGAGTGCGTGCGTGTGCGTGCGCGTGTTGTGTATGTAGATATTTACGGCCGAACCCCAACAACGCCACATGCGGTACATGAGCGCTGCAAAACGCCGGAATACCTATAATCGGTGACAGTAGCTCCACCTATGTAGCCCGTCGCTCCTTGGTCCGTGGCAACGCAAAGCACTGCGCGTATAGGTAGAACTCGCTATTACTAGATTTACTGAGGCGATGCGAGAGCGAGAAAAGAACCGCCGTAATAAGGCAACAGCGATCTGTTAGAACCATGTAAATATATAGGGAGTCAGACACTAGTCGAACTAGTGTACTAGTCTAATATAGTCTAAACTAGTCTAATATAAAGATACTGGTCTAACTAGTGTATGATTTCTATGGTTAAAACGCAGGACAAGTGGTCGGCGAACTCTAGCCTCGCTGTTGTAAATGCCGTCCGTTTTTCTCCCTCGGCGTCCTTCTCCTGACTCGATAATTCCTCGAGTAATAAAAGGAAAGCCGGCGGAACTACTGCTGGCGTTGTATTTAATAGCCACCGTGGGGTGGCGGGACGAGATATCGCATCGCGTAGTAGTGCGCGTGGTCATGTTTTATTAATTAGACGCTGAATTAGAGGTTCAGCGAGCGCTGGATGATTTCACTGAAGCCGCACGCACTTGGATACTGATGCTGCTACTGATGTTGCTGATGGTGGTGGTGCTGCTGCTGATGCTGTCGATGTTGCTGCTGCCGCTCCTGTTGATGTTGCTGCTGTTACTGTTGCTACTACTGCCGCTACTCCCTGCTTGCTGCTACTGCTGCGGCTATTACAGCTACTATTAGTGTTACTGTTACTGCTGCTGCTGCTGCTTGCGTGCTTACTGCTGCTTCTGCTGCTGATGTTGCTGCTGCTATGCACAATTCAAACCTGTTTACAATGAGCTCGTGACCATCACTAACGCATCTGACCTTAATAAGTAATGGCCGACATGGCAAATTCGTTGCGGCGCGCTTTTACAACGAAATTCTGCAGCTGCGCGCGCGCGCGTGCGTGCGTGCGCGCGTGCGTGCGTGCGTGTGAGTGATGGCGCATCTCTGGCGTGGGATCATGCCGGCTTGCGACACATCGTGTGCGTAGCGTACGCGTGCGCGCCGGGGCGGCCAGGCTTTTTTGTTGCGTGCGCTCGTGACCAGTATGCGCATCTCTGTTGCGTGATCATGCGGCTTGTGACACATCGTAGTGCGTCGCTGCGTGCGCGGTGCTGCGTGTGAGTGATGGCGCATCTCTGGCGTGGGATCATGCCGGCTTGTGACACATCGTTGCGTAGCGCGCCGTGCTCCGTGCGTGCGTGTGAGGTGTATGGCGCATCTCGGCGTGGATCATGCGCGCCTTGATGACACATCGCTGGTCGTGCGTTGCGTTGCGTGCGTGCGTATAAGAAAAACGCACAAGAGATGAGACGGAGAGAAATATGGGAGAGAGGAGAGG
>NW_014578113.1:59809-65538 GCF_000485595.1 Priapulus caudatus
TTACTATTGTTGCTGCTGTTACGGATGGTGGTGGTGTTGTTGTTGTTGTTGCTGCTACTCCTGCTACTACTTTTACTATTGTTGCTGCTGTTACGGATGGTGGTGGTGTTGTTGTTGTTGTTGCTGCTACTGCTGCTACTACTCTTACTATTGTTGCTGCTGTTACGGATGGTGGTGGTGTTGTTGTTGTTGCTGCTGCTGCTGCTGCTGCTGCTGCCGCCGCCGCCCCGCTGCTGCTGTTATCATGGTTTGAGGAGGTAGCATGCACAAAACTCGCAAAAGAATCCTTCTTTTAACGGGAAGTGGGATATTTCCTCCCATGCCGCATTTTAGGGATATCCCCCCTAACCTCCAACCGTGCAACAAATGTCCAGGCCTGCAATATTCCTCCACACCGTAGTCGTGCAACATTCGCCTGCGCACCATAGTCTTGGAATGTTTCCCCACACTACACTCCAGGAATATCTCACACACACCGCATTCTAGGTGTATTCCCTCACACACCGCAGTCCTGGAATATCCCCCCTTATACACCTTATTCCAAGAATAACTCCCCACGCACGACATCTTGGGCATGTTTGGGATATTCCCCCACACACCACATATTAGGTATATTCTTCCACACAACGCAGACCTGGAATATTCCTCCGCCCATCATCACATTCCAGGAATCCCCCCCCCCCACACACACACATCGCATTCCTGGATCATTCCCTTCGCCGATCAATGCTAGAACTTTGCTCCATGTAGTTGTAAGCCGATATATGCCCGTAAACTGTCCAGTTGAAACACTTTACTTAATGAACAGCGTGTGATTTTTCTACGGGGGGAGTGGACCGTACGGAATAAAAATCATCTATTTATATTTAGTTAAGAATGGACGCTGATTGTGATTGTAACCTGTGCGTGATTGCTACAGCGTAGCTACGACCCCTTATAACGGGAAGTCGATAACCCCCGTGAATCCTCGATTCACTCTGTAGATCTGACATCGAGGTCGATCGACCGTGTGTCAAATGCATAAAAGGCCTGTCTAACCTCGCACCACGTTAACGCAGAGATGTACCGACATGCATTTCACATTGCCATGTATGATGGGGATACATATATATATATATGTGTATATATATATATATATATATATACTTTATATATATATATATATATAAGTCATGATCATCTATTGCAGGTTTACTGCCGGTCGAATGCGCGCGTACACATATACCTATTCTATATCATCACGCATATACTCTCTGCCCGTTGGAGAATGTACTCTGACATCATATATGTGTTGTCGTACCAGCAGTACTACTCTGCTTTCTGCCTGTTGAAAATTGACGATAATTCTAGCGAGAATCGTCCGTAGAATCGATCTTTACTGCAGAGACGCGGATTCATGAAACCCAGCGTTTGCTACGTATCGACGTAATTGTGCGTAATATGTGTATGCGTGCGTGCTGCTGGAAATTATGGCTTCCCAGCACTGACTAGACAGTACACGTGCATAGAAATCAAGGACCCATTGTCAGAAACAAAACTGGCCTTTAACTTTAATCTTTTCTCGCAGACCGTCGACAGAAATGTGGTAAATTTACGAGTTTCTAATGGGCAGTGTAGGCCTATACGCGGCCGGTCTACGAGAATCAATTAATCAATCAATATATTAATTATCAATTATAACGATATATTATTTATCAATGTATTACTAGTATCGGTCAATGTTGAGACCGATGTTAGGACTAATTTTGTTTCTGACAACAGGGCCTCGGGGGTTTGTTGCCAGCAGCATGATAAGTATAGGTATGATAACACGAGTCTGAAAATATGTATTAGCCTTTGAAGTAAAGCCTCGTGCAAAGGTTGCGACATTTCAGACATATGCACACGACAGCCGTGGCTAGCTCTGTCGTTTCTGACAAAACCCCCCAGAGCTTTAGCATGTGAGCCATGACAACAGAACTCGAAACGCGTCCGCCTGTGACATCTGGCGTGTAAACTGCGCTAATGAATAGAGTGTATCAGTCACTAATGTGAGCGGCGATGGTGGCAATGTCGTTTTCTTTCAGAATTGTGCGCGTGTTTTTTTTTCACGCGGACGCGTGCCACGTGACGAGTGCGTGTCCTACGGGGCTGTTGTTTTTTTATCGTTCGATGTTAGTTTGCTCGAATAAACAGAGTTGTATCTTTGAGCCGAGCGGAGAGCAAACATTGCGAGGAGAGAGCAAACAGCGTGCTAGTATAAGGAGGCGTGCGGGGGCTTCACAGAGTGTGTCCGGGGTGGCACCGAAGCATGAACGCTAAATATAGATAGATAATCAGGATAGCGATGGGGAAGAGAAGGAAAACGAGAGTGGAAGATAGAAAGAGATTGGGGTGAGTGAGTGAGCGAGTGAGTGTGAGTGTGTGAGTGTGTGAGTGTGTGAGTGTGTGAGTGTGAGAGTGTGAGAGTGTGTGAGTGTGTGAGTGTGTGAGTGTGTGAGTGAGTGTGTGAGTGTGTGAGTGTGTGAGTGTGAGAGTGTGAGAGTGTGTGAGTGTGTGAGTGTGTGAGTGTGTGAGTGAGTGTGTGAGTGTGTGAGTGACATCCATCCATCCATCCATCCATCCATCCAACTATTTATCTCTCTATCTACCTACCTTCCAACCTACCAACCTACCTACCTTAATATACTGGGTAGCGTTACATCAATAATTTACGCGTAGAAACGTGTCCACAACTATCACAGCATGATTCTCATAAAAATTGCAACGATGACGGAATCGATGGCGTTTACCTATATTTGTCGTCATCGTCTCAGAAGTGCCAACTAGCCTCAGCGTGTGTCCCTGCCAAATGCACAATTCGGCTGTAGCTGCGAAAGGTCGCGCGAGGGCTACCCGTGAAACTACAGGTAGTACATGTGCCATGAAGCCTTACCTAACCTTCCTGCGATTAAAATCGGTTACTATCTCTCTCTGCTGCTGCTGCACCTGACGAAAGGTCGTGTAAAGGGTACATGTGATGCGTGTACTCCCTGTTGCTGCCCTTCCCCCAGCTCTCTGCCATTAATCGGTCATCTCTCTCCTGTCTCTATAGATGACAAAGGCTCGTGTACGGGCTTCAGGTGGAACACTGTCATGATGCCTTCCCCAACCTTCCTGTTATTAATCTGTTATCTCTCCGCTGTTGCTGTAGACGGCGAAGGGTCGTGTAAGGGCTACAGGTAAAACTACATGTAGTACATGTGCCATGAAGCTCTCCCCCAGCTCCTTCTGATCAATCGGTTATCTCTGCTGTCGCTGTAGATGACGAAGGCCCGTGTAAGAGCTACATGTGCTGCTTGTACCCCCTGTTACTTCCCTCCTCTCAGCTCCCCCTCCCCCTCTCTATCTCTCTCACTATAGCTCTCTATAGCTCTCGGACATTAATCTGCTATCTCTTTGCTCTCTCTGTAGATGACGAAGGCCCGTGTAAGGGCTACAGGTGCAGCTATAATGCTCGGTGCATCGTCAAGGACGGTCGGCCGCTGTGCGAATGCCCCTCGTGCTCCGCGGACCGACATCGGCACCCGATCTGCGGCTCTGACGGCATCATGTACACGAACGAGTGTCAGCTGAAGCAGGAGGCTTGTCTGAAGAAGATGGACATCACCGTGGCGAACGAGGGACTGTGCGGTATGCGAGACACTGACCGTATGCGGTGCGGGTGTGGTTTGTGTGCAGTGAAGGCGTGTGTGGTAGGCGTGGCAGCGACAATATGTGGTATATGTGTGGTTGTTGCGCAGTGAATACGTTGTAGTAATGGTAACATAGTGGTAACATTTGTCAGTTTTTTTGACAGCCTAATTATTCATCACTTGCATGTCTCTAGTTGTTCTTCTATTTCTTTAGAGCTAGAGGAACTACCTTGTGATGGCGATCCCCCATTGGTCAATGGGACCTCGGGGGAGGAGCTATACTGTGGTGAAGGCAATTTTAGCTGCCCCGCTGGTTCATACTGTCACATCTCTTTCGATGGAGGTTTTGCTAAATGTTGTAGGGAGGGTGAGAATGGCTTTCTTTTGGTTTTAAAATCCTGGCCGCGCCAACACTGAAACTTGCCAAACGATCTCGTGTGCAACTTTGGAACTGTTGTTCAAGAAAAAGATTCCCTTTGCAGTAAATACAAATAGAAATATAGTCTCTAATTAAACAAACAAAAAAGCGGCAGTTTTCATGTGTTACGTGAGATATTAAAACATACATGTTATTTATTATCCTGGCAAAATTTCAGTCCGGGGAATATTAACATTTCAAAGAATTTCACGATTAATAGTCTTTCGTTTCGTAATTAAATCATATCTGCTGAAATCTCCTGCTAATATTTATTACCTATTGTCTCGTGATACTCCCTCTCATGAATGTAAGGCCGAATGTACACATATCAAAAATGAACAACTTAGTAATAGTGATCATGTGAGAAATTATATAGTATGTAACGAGCATGTATCGTGTTGGCAAGTCATCATTGTCTGGTGTTTCGGTTGCTAAATCTCACAGTTCTAGCAGTGACATCGTTACAGTTTCAACTAGTAACAATGCCATGCTATTAAACTGTGGCAGATCCGAGCAACCACTAGAATATTTACATGGACTAATCTGGCATAAGCTGTCCCGATTAACAAATTAATTAATTAACAGTAATTTGACTAATCGATTAAGCGTCTATTGCTTCTTCTCTTTCATTAAATCGCTTAAGCAGTTTGCACGAAAAGTCTCGCGTTTTCATTTATTTCGTTATCTGCAGCTGCGGAAGGAATAATTTTTTTTAACTCATCGACACGTGGTCACGTGTTTTCCTGTTGCCTTTCCTGTTCCTTTATACTATCTCGACTCCCTGCTTGTTATCTCTACCAAAATGCGGCGGCATGTAATGTTGTGCTAACGTTTTAACCACGCTCTGTCTAACGGTTTACTACTCGCTAACCATTTCCGCAATGTTTGTCGATGTTTCCTGTGATGTCATCCAGTCGATCTTTCAGTTGGCACGGGTTCGCAAACCTCTGCTGCTTTCTCTCCTTCTAATTGCATGCGGTAACTCACGCCGATGTTTGCTCTGATCATCAAGAGTCCTATAGTTCGCTTCATTTTATAGCACGCTTCGCTCTCTCTCTCTCTCTCTCTCTCTCTCTCTCTCTCTCTCTCTCATATATATATATATAGTACTCACACTGTTACATATATCCACTAACATGCATCTCTGTCGTCGTCGTTTGCAGAATCCTGCCTCGGAGTGAAGTGCAAATTTGGCGCCATGTGCGAGAGCGGCAAGTGCATCTGTCGCTCGTACTGTCCGGAGCTGTACGACCCGGTGTGCGGCACGGACATGGTCACCTACGACAGCGAGTGCCATCTATCGATGCTCGCCTGCCAGCGTGGCCTCGACGGTCTGGAGGTGCTACAGGCTGGAGAGTGCGATGACATAGAGGGCTCCGGCTCTGGAGGTAGGTCTTTATATCTGATTCTGATTAGATTCGTATCGATGATTGGGGTTGTATTGATGATTGGGGTTGTATTGATAGTTAAAGTTGTATCGATGAATACAGTTGTAGTGATGATTAGAGTTGTATTGATGATTAGAGTTGTATTGATGATTAGAGATGTATCGATGAATAGAGTTGTATTGATGATTAGAGTTGTATCGATGATTAGAGTTGTATTGATGATTAGAGATGTATCGATGAATAGAGTTGTATTGATGATTAGAGTTGTAT
>NW_014578113.1:65549-79305 GCF_000485595.1 Priapulus caudatus
TGTCGTCGGCGTCGGCGTAACTCTACCATACT
This sequence comes from Priapulus caudatus, assembly GCF_000485595.1. Taxonomy (NCBI): domain Eukaryota; kingdom Metazoa; phylum Priapulida; class Priapulimorpha; order Priapulimorphida; family Priapulidae; genus Priapulus; species Priapulus caudatus. The sequence goes on from NW_014578113.1 coordinate 65,582, forward strand.
TCCCCGTGACCTACATCACACCAAGGGTACATAATAGAGATGTTCTCTATAGATGAATCTCTATTATGTACTTTTGATATAAATATATATATATATATATATATATATATATATATATATATACGTTTACCGACTTTTTATAAGACGTTTGTTTGGCAACAGCTTTAGATAATAGCAATCTCCGTGTATAGGTGGCGCCAGTCTCGAAAATCGCTTCACTCTCGGAAGAGCAATTAAATGGCAGGTGCGGCATGGTGTCCGCCCAACGGTCTCTCTCTCTCTCTCTCTCTCTCTCTCTCTCTCTCTCTCTCTCTCTCTCTCTCTCTCTCTCTCTCTCTCTCTCCTCTCTCTATCTCTCTTTGTCTTTGTCTACCGTACTCTCGCCTGCATTATCTGTCTTGGGTTCTCGCTCTAGCTTACATCTATCATTTCTGTTCCTCCCCTAGCGCTGTGTTTCTTCTCCCTTCCCCTCTCACTTGGCTACCCTTGTCTCCCGCGCTGCCACGGTTCCTTCCACGTTACATCACGTTATAAGATAATAATGCTCAGTGGGCTGTGACTTACAGAACCGACGATCCGAACTTGCGAGGAGACAGAGTATGGTTGCTGTGAGGATGGACGCACGGCCGCCCCCGCTGCAGGCGGCAAGGGTTGTCCCGGTAAGTCTAGGAGAAGTGTCCTTGCGAGAGACAGGAACAAGGGTGGTGAGAGTGTGAGAAAGAGGGAGAGCACGCAAGAGAGCGAGCTCGCGCGTGAGAGAGATCAAGAATAAAATAACGCGAAAACGAGAGAAGGTGAGTGAATGAGAGAGAAAGAGCAAGTGAATAACTCAAGAGTGAGCGAGATCAATAGAGAATGAGAGAGAGCAGCGAGAGAAAGCGGGAGCGAGGTAGTGAGAGAGAAACACACAGAGATAGACAGAGCGAGAGAGAGAGAGAGAGAGAGAAAAAAAGAAAGAAAGCAAGAAAGAGAGAGAATAGTCACAGTTGATGTAGTTTGCTGAGTCCAGCACAAGGATGGGATGAGTAAGGGTGATTTACCCTGCTTAGTCAGCTAGAGGATTCGATGGTGAGTTATCTAGGTATCTAGGTATCTAGGTATCTAGGTTCTAGTGAGTTATCTAGGAAATTTGATGTTGTGAGTGCGATGGGGAAGTCAGATATCCTGGCAAGTCAGCGAGTATGGCGTGGGCGACGTTACGAATCAGGATGAGAGAGTGGGAAATTAATGCTTCGTGTATTCTTTCAAGTTTATGATTCATCAGCGTATATACTTGGCAAATATATACTTATACTTAAATTTATACTTATGCTTATGCTTATAGAGTTGTATCGATGATTAATTATAATTGTATCGTGATTGGGGGGTTGGGTTCGATTGTGATTTTTCTGTTATTGAATTGTAGTGGAGGATAATGAATAATAATTGAGGATAATGAATAAGGAATAATGAAATGCCCTGGAGATAAATGAGGTTAAATGGTGTGGGACTTAAGACAGCGTGTAAAGCGCCAAAATGGTAAAATACGTAATTTTCACACACACGCACGCACGCACGCACACGCACGCAAGCACATACGCCCACATACACAGACACGCACGCACACGCACACACACAAACACACGCCCACATACACAGACACGCACACACACACACACACACACGCATACACGCATACACGCACGCACGCACGCACACATACGTACGATGTTATTGTTGTGTTAACAACGCGTGTGATGTGTTGTGGTTGTGACATCACATCTGCCACATGTTCGCTTCACCTCACGGCTATTTGACAGCGTTCGAAATCACAAGCCTTACGTGGAAGATTTACACGTCAGCTGCAGTTGAAAGCAACGCGAACGCAATATATAAGAGCGAGTTGTTATTGATATCCCGCTCTCTCGCCTGGACTTCTCGGGGAGATTGCAACAATATAAAACAGTGTGGCAGTGTGTAGAAACATCGCCTGTCTTGAGTGACTCTAGCAGTTACGGTTCCGTGCGTAGTGCTAAGCTGCTTTGCTTTGACTTGCAGTTATGTAAATTATGGACAGACCAATCACATAGGCTACTCGTATCTAATCCGCCGAGTTCACATTCGTTGAACGCTAGATGTGCAGTTGTCGTTATATTTGTAAGATATTACGACAAATTGCGATTAAATTTATTGGGGATGTCGATGTAAGAAACATTACTGCTAGTTATGTCGCCATATCATCATATCATTATAAGTCTAAAATATGATAGGTTTTAAAGTGAAGCGTGTCACTCCGATTAACACATCCAAGCGTTCGTTGCTACAATTATATTTATTACATATATTGTGTTTTTATTAGCATCTTTACATAATAACACACCTTCTTATACGCCTTAACGTATAGTCGCACGCACGCGTAGTAGTTATAATTGCAGAAAAAGTGAACATTTCGTGTTGCTATATCGGTTCTATTCTGCGGCACGCACGCGTTGTCGTGTCGTTGTGCAACATGCGCATCGTTTTCAGTATACAGTATACTCACCGTATAAATTATGCTATCGTTAGCGTGTAAATAATATATCCCCATCTTGATATCATCGTAGGTGTATGCAGTGGGGAATAGCGCAATCATGAATGTCAGCGCGCTTGAATGTCGTATTTAATACGCGCGCGCACACTTAAAATCTCCGCACATCCTGAAATTTGCGTGACGTCAAATGGATTTTCTTTTTTAATCCAGGAATAACTGCAATATACTTATTAACAGTTGCGCGCCTATAATACACGAGTAATTTCCGTAGACTAACGTTAGCATCTCTCTCTCTGTCTCTCTCTCTCTCTCTCTCTCTCTCTCTCTCTCTCTCTCTCTCTCTCTCTCTCTCTCTCTCTCTCTATATACTTATACGCCACACTATGTATGCATTCACACGGGAAAAGTCAACTCGCGTCTTTCTTTGCGCATCCGTCACTGACGTGTATTGCTTCGTGTATCGTCGGCAGCCTACTGTAACTGTAACAAGCTGGGAGCCTACCAGACGACGTGCGACCCGCTGACGCGACAGTGCTCCTGTAAGCCTGGCGTTGGCGGACAGATGTGCGACCGCTGCGAACCCGGGTTCTGGGGTCTGCCGAGGATCCGACAGGGAAACACCGGCTGCATACGTGAGTGCGGCGTCCCATAGAGATCATACTTGTTAGATTTATAATGTGTCTATGTATTTCTATGGCGGCGTCCAAGCGCGTCCTATCTCCTCCACCTATGGGTGGCCATCGTACTCAGAAATAATTATTTTTAACGCGGTTAATTATATCCCTTTCACCCAATCAGAGGCCTTGTTACATATAATATAACTGTGGATAAATTATTTTAACCGCGGTTAAATTATGTAGAACAAGGCCTCTGATTGGGTAAAAGGGCCATGATTTAACCGCGGTTGAATTATTTCTACCGCGGTAGAAATGATGAAATTCTGAGTACGATAGCCAGCCATAGGCGTCTAGTTGTTGTAAACACTCTACGACCGAGAAGCGCGTGTCTTGCAGTGTTGCGAATTGTCGCAGGGAGAAATCTAAGCCCCGTGATGACGGCGACGATGCAATAAACGCCGGCGACATAGATCTGTAACGACAGTTAAAAGCTTAAAACAACGCCAGCGAGCGCCACTCAAGACTGTAATATTACGCTGACGGGCGAAGGGAGCATTGAAATTCTATTAGCCCCCGATATTATTTCGTTTTACAGCGCACACGTAGTATATGAAGAGTCCTGTATTACTAATGGCCGGCTTGTGAGCGTTCTAGAATCGACGAAACGTATCCGCGTTTAAATCGGCACGACGCGAAGGTCGATATGTGTTGTGTTTTTGTAACGTAGAGTCCGCCCCTTCTGCGCGCATGCACTATGTGTTAAGTCCGTGTGTAAAATGTACGTGGGGGAGAGGAGATCGGTGGTTGTAAAGTGCGCGATGCAATTCGGTCCAAGTCCAATTTATTGAAACGGTCTCCGGCGGGTCGTTGCGTGCTTTCGAGATGTCGTCTCCGCATCTCCTATTTTTCCCATCTCCCTTCCTCTCTCTCTCTCTCTCTCTCTCTCTCTCTCTCTCTCTCTCTCTCTCTCTCTCTCTCTGTGCCACTCTCTCTCTCTCTTCTTCTCTCTCGCCTCTTCTCTATCACTCCCACCCCCCATCTCCTCTTCTCTCTTACTGTCACTCTCTCTCCATCTCTCCTCTTCTCTCTTACTGTCACTCTCTCTCCATCTCTCCTCTTCTCTCTTACTGTCACTCTCTCTCTCCATCTCTCCTCCTCTCTTATTGTCACTTTCTTCTCTCCTTCCCCTTCTTCTCTCGTAGATGCTTCACTCTCTCTCTCCATTCCTCTTCTTCTCTCTTACGTCACTCTCCTCCATCTCTCCTCTTCTTCTCTTTACTCGTCACTTTCTCTTCCTCTCTCTCCTCTCTTTGATCAGCACTTACGTCGCTCTCTCTCTCGCACATTTTCTCGCCATCCACTCAGCACCCTCCCCCCCCCTACATCTCGCTCCTCTCTCTCTCTCTCTCTCAACACTGAACCGCCCCTCTCACCGCACTGGCTCAGGCCTCTTATTCTGTGCCAAGTTTCAGCGTGGCGATGCTCGCAGAGTCGGTCTCGGTGGCGCTGACGCACTGCCGGATCAGATGACAGGTCGGCATGGTGCTGCGTCTCGGCCCGTATCGGCGTCTCCGGTAACTAAATGGGCAACTCGTGCACCAACGACGAGAGATCGCTCGCGGCCCGAATGGCTGTTGCCGCAGTAAGTTGACAGGCGGCGCTGCATGCGTCACTTGTCACCTGTCTTGTGGATGCTCTGTCACACTGTTAAATCATGTTGTGGATGGGGACGACGATGTCTCATTGTTATTGTAAGCTTGTGGATGGGGGGCCATGTCTCATTGTCACTGTACTCTACCACACTCACGGCGCGAGACTCTTATAACGCTCGTCTCCTCTCCGGCGTGCGCGCCGGTACAACGCCCCAAGATGCGCGGCGCATAGCGCGACGTACTGACCTGCTACTTCTTCGCCGTCCCTCTCCCGCCTCTCTCCTCCACTCTCCCCTGCTACCTCCCCCTCTCCTCCTCTCGCCTTCTCCCTCTCCCCCTGCTCTCTGCTAGGTATTAAACGAATCTCCCCTCTCCGCCTCTCCGCCCCCTCCCCTTCTCCCTCCTCGTCCTCCCCTTCTCCCCCTCTCCTCTGCTAGGTATTCAACTACTCTCCCTCTCCCCTTCTCCCTCCCTCTCCCCTCTCTTCGCAGTGTAACTAAATCTCCCCTCTCCCTCATACAGCTGACAACGCACAGAGCCGGCGCGTAGCTGGCGACGACCATGACGGACTGCTACTGTCCTCTCCTCCCCCTTCTCCCCGCTCTCTCTGCTAGGTATAAACTAATCTCCCCTCTCGTCCGCTTCTCCTCCCCTCTCCCCGCCTCTCTCTGCTAGAGGCTATTAATAATCTTCCCCTCTCTCTAAGCTGACAACGCACAGATGCGCGCGCGTAGCTGTCGACGACCGTGACCCTGCTACTTCCTCTTGCCTCCCCTCTCCCCTCTCCTCCCGTCTCCTCTCCCCTTCTCCCGCCTCTCCCCTCGTCCACGCCTCTCTGCTAGGTAGAGTTAACTAATCTCCCCCTCTCCCTCGGACAGCGACCAACGCACCAGATGCCGCGCGTAGCTGCGACGGACGATGACCTCGCTATTTCCTCTCCCTCCCCTCTCCCCCTCCCCTACCCCCCACTCCCCCCCCTCCCCTCTCCCTCCCCATTCTCCCCTCTCCGTCCCCTCTCCCCCTGCTCCCTCCATTTCCCTTTCCGTCCCCCTCTCTCCCCTCTTTCTGCTAGGTATTTAATAATTAACTAATCTTCCCTTTCCCTCTAAGCCGACAACTGCGCAATGCCGGCGCGTAGGCTGCGACGACGCTGAACCTGTTACTCTCCTCTCCCTCCCCTCTCCCCTCTCCCTCTCTCCTCGCTCCCCCCTCTCCCGGCCTCTTTCCCCGCCGCCCTCCCTCTCTCTTGCCTAGGTATTAACTAATCTCCCCCTCTCCCTCTACAGCGACAACGCAACAGATGCCTGGCGCGTAGCTGCGCTGACGTGACTGCTACTTCTCTACCTATCCCCCTCTCACCCTCCCCCTCCCGCTTCTACCCTTTCCCCCCTCACTCCTCTCCCCTTCCCTGCCTCCTCCTGCTCCCCCTCTCCCCTCTCCCCTCTACCTTCTCCCCGTCCCCTTCTCTCTCTCTCCCCTCTACCGTCCGCTCTCCACCTCTCCACCTCTCCCCTCTCCCCCCTCCCCCTCTCCCGCCTCCCCCGTCTCTCCGCTAAGGTATTGAACTAATCTTCCCATCTTCCTCTTACAGCTGAACAACGCACAGATGCCGGCGGCATAGCTGTGACGGACCTGACCTGGCTACTTCCTCTACCTCCCCCTCTCCCCCTGGCTTCCCCCTCTCGCCCTCTCCCCTCTCTACCCTCCCTCCTCCACCTCTCCCCTTTCCCCCTCTCCACCTCTCCCCTCTCCCTCCCTCTCCCCTCGTTCCTCCCCCCTCTCTCTGCTAGGTATTAACAACTTCTCCCCTCGCCGCCTCTCATGCCCCTTCCCCCTCTCTCTCCTTTCTTCTCCCCCTCTCCCCTCTCTCTGCGAGGTAGAACTTAATCTTTCCGCCCTCTCCTTCTACACGCTGACCAACGACAGATGGCCGGCGGGTAGCTGCGGACGAACCTGACCTGTCCTACTTCCTCTTGCCTCCCCTCGACTCCCCTCTGCTCCTCCCCCCCTCTCCCCCTCTCCCCTTTCCCCCTCTCGCCCTCTCCCCTCTCCCCTACTCCCCCCTCTCCTCCTCTTCTCCTGCTAGGTATCTAACTAATCTGCCCTTCTCCCATCTACCAGCTTGACAACGCACAGATGCCGGCGCGCGTTAGTGCGGACGAACCATGCCCTTGCTACTTCGGCGTGCGTGTGGCAAAGAGCGCCGACGCCTCGCGCCGACGTGCGTCTGTCCGATCGGACCTGTCGCACCGCGCGAGAGTACGTTCGATGGTTGTCTGCGGCTCCGACAGGACAGACGGTACGGGCTCGCGAGTGTCATGCTGCGGTGTTCGCCTGCCGCTTACCAGAAGGACATCGGTGACGCGCGTCGCTCGGGCCTCCTGCTTCGGTTAGTGAGGGAGGGCCCCGGGGGGTCACTATACTATGGGTAATCCGCGGCATCTTATAGTGACCCCCCGGGGGAGGGGATCAGGTGTGCGAGATGTTGGTGAAGATGTGTGTGGTGTGTGATGTGTGTGAGACGTGTGACGTATTGATGTGAGATGAGTGTGTGTGAGATGTTCGTGTCAATTATGGTGTGCGAGAATGTTGTGAGAGAACGTGAGAGATGTGAGAGATGTGAGAGATGTATGAGAGATGTATGATAAGATGTGAGAGATGTATGAGATTCATGTGGAGAGATGTGAGAGATGTATGAGAGATGTATCAGAGATGTGGTGAGATATGGAGAGATGTTGAGGATATGAGAGATGTGAGAGATTGTGAGAGCATTGTATGAGAGGTGTGAGAGATGTGTGTGAGATGTATGAAGATGTATGAGAGATGTGATGAAAGGATGTGAGTAGATGTATGAGACATGTGTGAGAGATTGAAAAGCGATGTATGGCGATGTGTGAGATAATGAGAGATGTGTGAAGAGGTGAGAGATGTGAGAGGATGTATGAGACAGGTGGAGGAGATGTGTGTGAGATGTAGGCAGAGATGTATGAGAGATGTATGAAGATGTGAGAGATGGTATGATGAGATGTATGAGAGATGTGAGAGATGTATGAGAGATGTATGAAGATGTGTGAAGATGTGTGAGAGAGTGTATGAGAGATGTTCAGAGATGTGAGAGATTTGAGAGATTGTGAGATGTATGAGAGAGTAGAGAGCATGTGGAGAGTATGTGTGAGATGTATGAGAGATGTAGAGAGATGTAAAGATGTGAAGAGATGTAGAGAGATGTATGAAGAGATGTGAGAGATGTGTGAGAGATGTAGAGAGATTGAGAGATGTGTGAGATGTATTGAGAGATGTAGTGAGAAGAGTGTATGAGAGATGGGAGAGATGTAGATGCAGAGATAGTATGATGAGATGTGCGAGATGTGTGATAGATGTTGTGAAAGAGATGTATGAGAGATGAGAGATGTGAGAGATGTGTGAATTGATGTAGAGAGATTGGCGTGAGAGAGCATGTGAGAGAATGGTGAGATGTATGAGGATCGTTATGAGATGTGTGAGAGATGTGTGAGAGATGTATGAGAGATGTATGGAAGAGATGTGAAGAGAGTGTGAGAGATTGTGAGATGTATGGGAGAGATGTATGAGACATGTGAGGTGTGTGAGATGTATGCAGAGAATGGTATGAGAGAATGTATGAAGATGGTGAGAGATGTATGAGAGATGTATGAGATGTATGAGGAGATGTGTGCGATGATAAGATGTATGAGAGATGTAGCACACATTCTTCATGACCAAAGAAGATTGCTCATCGACATCTCATGTGAGAGATGTATGAGTGAGGACTAGTATAGAGATTCTCGTCGCATAAAAGATCTCGTACGAGATGAGTCTTACGGCAATGTATCGAACGATGATTACTGTCTAAGCAGACAGTGCGAGCATGAATGGCTGCACTCTGAGTAGATGTACTGAGAGCAAAGTGTGAGACTCATTGCTTGAGAAAGATGTGTGAGAGAATCAGGTACAGAATTGCATATGAGATGATTGAGAGGATGTGTGAGAGAAGGTGAATGAGAGATGTGTGTATGTATGCGAGATGTATTGAGAGATGAATAAGAGATGTGAGAGATGTTGAGAGATGTGTGACGACGAACATGCTCATCTGAAAGAGACGTAAATGATGCAGATGTCACTGAAAGACTGTGTGAGATGTTAATAAAAGATTCGTCTCATCGATCAATCGCAATGTGCTGAGAAGTATGAGAGATAGTATGAGATAGCTGTATGAAGATGTGAGAGATGTATGACAGATGTGACGCAGATGTGAAGATTGTGAGAGAGTGTAGAGATGTATTGAAGATGTGAGAGATGTATGGAGAGATGTTGAGAGATGGTAAATGAGAGATGTAGAGAGATTGAGAGATGTGAGTCAGATGTGAGAGATTGAGTAGATGTATGAGAGTATGTATGAGAGCATTATGAGAGATGTATTGAGAGATGTGTGACAGATGTATGAGAGATTGGTAGAGAGAGAGATTGTTGAGAGATGTGAGAGATTGATGAGGAAGATGTATGAGAGATTGCAGAAGATGTGAGAGTGAGAGATGTGTGAGAGATGTCAGACGATGATAGGAGATGCTATGAGAGATTGAGAGATGCTATGAGAGATTGTATGAGAGATTAGGCTTATGAGAATGCGTGGATGAGAGATGTAAGTGAGAGATGTGATCAGTAACGAGATGTCGGTAGGGACATGAGAGACGTCAGTGATGTAGCATGTGAGAGGATGTGACAGAGTACCTATGAGAGATGCTTCATTCCGAGAGATGTGAAGAGATGTATGATGAGAGTGTTAATTCGACATCGACATCAGAGACAATGTCTCGTTGCAGAGATGTAATTACAGAGAGATTCTGTGCGAGATGTGACGAGATTTATGCACAAATGCTAGAGAGATTGCTTGAGCAAGAGATGCTACACTTAGTAGGAGGATTTGTTTACTGAGTAGCATCATGTGAGAGATATTGAAGATCGATATTGAGACTGATGTCCAACTAGAAGATGTACATTCTATAGATTGCAGTTATAGACGAGTTTAGCAGATTGTAAATGTAGAACAATGTATCTGATGGATTCTAGTTGTAAGCCGATCATCGTAACGCAGACGTAATGTCGAGAGAATGTATGGAGATTATGAGAGATGATGAGAGATGTGATAGATGTGAGAGATGTAGAGAGATGTAGATCTCGTAGCACAGGAACTCGTATACTCTAGTACATAGAGCTCTGGATCAGGTCATCATCTCACTGAGAGCATGGTGAGAGATGCTGGGAGATCATTCTTCCATAATCCTTCACACATCTCTCATATGAGCTGCCTTACATCTCATTCATTGCTGAAGATGATGCTATGAGACCGCAAAATTACTGCTTGCAGCATGAGTACATTAGTATGACTCTTGTTGTCGAAGATCATTGTAGTCGCTACCAGATCGAATGCCCGCAATGCATGGATTGTGACGATGACATGTATACTGAGAGATGTTCTGTTATGAAGACGATGTGTGAGTCACTGTATAGCATATACGTATGTTCGATGACAGATTCTGGCTTACGAGACGATTGTGAGAGACTGATCTGTCGAATCAGGTGCTACTCGTACGAGATTGTGTGAACGAGATCAGTGAGAGATTGCCTATGCCACGAGATGTATGTATATTCTGTTATCGACAAAGATGTCAAAAGATTATCTCGGCAACAGACAGTGTATATACGACCAAAGACAGATATCGTATTGAGACAATTATCAGAGATGTGTGTGAGATGTATGAGAGATTTATGAGAGTGTATGAAGACGATCTCAAAGAGATGTATGGAGAGCCTCTTGTGAAGAAGGATGTGATGAGAGATGTATGAGAGATGTGAGTAGATTGGTGCAGACATCTGTTACGAGAGGTCAGTAGCATGTATGAGAGATTGTGTGACGGATGTATGACACAGCTAATCTGTGTAGATACTGAGAGATCACATGGAGATCTATAGAAGACAGTGTTGCAGAGACGTGCTGACGAAAGCTAGGAGATTGTATCGAGAGATGAATATGTAACTGAAGAGATCTGAAGACGAATTGTGGAGATGTATGAGACGATATTGTGAGAGACTACGAGAAGACTGATATTGAGACATTAAGAGAGCTTGCTAGCGAGATAGTCCTGTTGAGATGGCTATTGCACAGACGTCATGAGAGATGTATCGGATGGAGATGTACGAGAGATGTGAGAGCTGTGTGAGATGCTGTGAGACGATGGTAGTGCAGAGGAGGGGGTGTGTGCAAGACGATATGATGGTGAGATGTACCAGGATGTGATAATGTAGATTGTGTCGAAGTCAGTTTCACCATTGTTGATAACATCAGATAATCATATACGTGCAAACGTTTCTCGTGCAGAGCCCCCCGCACGGGCCCCTGGCGCCCCCGGACACTCGAACTCTACACAGTCGGCGAGGCAATGCGGCAGCACGACGAGTAGCGACCGCACACGACGAGCCGTTCAAGCGAATGTCGCTTCTGGTCGGGCGCAACCAGCGCCAGGCGCACTCCGCAGGACGGGAGGCGATACGACATCTGGGCCGCCAGCGGCTGGGCCGACGCGCAGAGACGACGCGAAGGATACTGACAGACCGAAGAGCGAGTCCACGAGTCGCTTGACCGACTGCGCCTGCGCGCACGGACGAGCCCAAGAAGACGAGACGATGCGAAGCAGGGCGACCCACGGCGGGGGCCCGATGTGAAGGTTGTAGGCAGCGCGGTTGATTTATTCCGATGGCACAAGGAGGAAGGCGAGCGATGGGAGGAGGAGGGTAAGGGACGGTTTTGTTTTAATAGAAAATCTATATCAAATTATGATGATTAATAATAAATAAATAATAATAAATAAATTAAAATGTAATCAACTATACAATGTAATGGAAAGGTATTTCCGAGGTCTTCGTAAGCGGCTTTCAGGAGGGATGAAAGAGACTCCGAAAACGCAGGGTACATCGCGCGGCTGGACATCGTGTGGATATTCAGTGTGGTTCAAACGCTGGGTGTCAGGAGAAGAGGACGCAAGGGTGCGATGTAGATATAAGATTTGAAAAGTGCAAATTCATATCACGTGTGGTTTTCGAGATGACAGATGTATTGAAAGGAGTGTAAGTTAGTTATATGTAGTGTTATAAGTAAGTGAGTTGCGTGAGTATGTAATGTGAGTATTATTTAAGTGTTATTAGGATCAGGTTGTGAGAAAAAGTCAACGATGGGAATGAGGATAGGGGTGGAGTCATTGGCGTATCGTGAGGCTGTTTGAGAGGATGGAGGTATGGGGTCGATGAGTAGCAAGATCAGGAAGAGTCACCGATGCGATACCTGAGTTTATGCGCTGTCGTAATGGTCTTAAAGGCTCGACGGTAGGCTCACTCGAGAGACGTTGTTTGTGTCGCGTGTTGTGGTCACACTGTTCATCAATGGAATAGGGGCCGTGATAGGGATCATGTCAGTCTAAAATACCACTGCCGAGTCGCTATCAGCTCGGCTCGCAAGCAGTGAGCTACGCCGAGGGGCGAGGGGCAAGAAATGCCACGGAGACACATACGCTAAACGAGCGCTGAAAGCAGGATATTTGGCATAAGGTGAGTGTTAGAGCCGAGCGGCGGTCATAATCATGCAGGCGAGATGTGCGACGCGAGGAGCTGACTAGTATGTGGAAGTCTACAAGGGCTAAATATTTATACAAGGAGCGGAACTCGAGCCGCCAAGATGAGTCATGGGCCAGAATTGGGGGAGAGGCGAGAGGACCGTTAGAGGAGGATGTAGTGTTGCTAGATTGGATGCGTCTGGCTGGAGGGTGCTTGGCGAAACAGCCAGGGTTTGCGAGGCTACAAGGGGTAAGGCCATAGAGTGTCGCTCTGAGGCCAAAAGAGCGGGCGATAGGCGAATCTGCCGAAGCGAGTGCCGGAGATCGCTTATAGTTAAAAATGTGTGGTAGTAGTGAGTCCATGCCCGAGTGATGTATAGAGAGATGCGTGCGCTGAATTGGATATAAGGATGGGGACCTAAGGTTGATCGATTCTCAAGATATCATTCATTCTATTGGTTTCACATTGTGAGTGCTCAAAAATGGCGGACGTAGATTTGTAAATGTTCTAAGCGGAAGCCGAAATCTTGGCACAAATTTAAAGAAACAGTCTGTTCGCCCGAAAAATGACCAAAGATGTGACAAAAATTGGAGTTAAACTTATTAAAGGTAGTAGTTTAAATTCAAGCTTATTATTCTTTTTTGTTACTCTGGATTTCCAACAGATGGCAGCACTACCTAATTAGATAATCAACAGGAAGCAGTCCTTATATTTACCGCAGTCGTACATGAACTAAAGAATCCATCTTTACATTGATTCGAACGTGAATTAGAGTTTTAAGACTCAGGGTAAATTCGGGCTAAAGTCGTTTAACAAGGTTTGTTTACCGTTTCCGCTAACGGTAATATGTTGTGTTTGTTTGGGGGAAAATATTCGCCGAAAGCAACCATTTGAGTTAATCCACAAAATGGTAAATGCCGACCACTGTGTTTACATCTAATTTACAAGTAAGGTTCCATTATCGGATTTTGGTCGTCCTATAAGTCACTCGGCAATGACTCACGAGAAATACAGCTATGTTCGCACGTAGGCTCGGTGCGCGCTCGCCTTCCGCGAATAACTGTTTCAAATATTAATAGCTGCCTGAGTGAATAGTAGGTAGCGTAAACGTGCCCTGCATGTAAGCCTAGCCGGCTGTGCAGGTTACTTAATGCCGTAATATCCGCTAGTAGAGAGTGATGCTCTTTTTCTAGGCGCTTGCAGTGTGTCATCCCGTGCGTGGAAACTGGTGTGTGTGTGTGTGTGTGTGGTGTGTGTGTGTGTGTGTGTGTGTGTGTGTGTGGTGTGTTCTGTAGCGATGCGGTATAGCGTGAGTGCGTCAGT
>NW_014578113.1:79330-95676 GCF_000485595.1 Priapulus caudatus
GTATTTAACTTAATCTCCGCCTCTCACCCCTCTTCCCCCTCTCCCCTTTACCCCTCCCTCCTTCCTCTCTCCTCTCCCCTCCTCCGCCCCTCTCTGCGCCTACGGTACCTTAACTACATCTCCCCTCCTCCCCCTCTTCCCCTCTCCCCTTTCCCCCTCTCCTCTTCCCCCTCTCCCCATCTCCCCTCTCCTCGGCTAGCAGCTCATTAACTAATCCTCCGGCCTCTCCCCCTCTTCCCCTGCCCCTTTTCCCCTCTCTCTCCTGCTTCCCTCTCCCCCTCTCCCCCCTCTCTGCTAGGCTATTAACGAATCTCCCCTCTCCCATCTCGAGCCGACAAACGCGCAAGATGCCCGGCGCGTAGCTGCGACGACCTGACCTGCCCTTACTTCCTCTTCACCTCCCCTCCCTTCTCCCCCTCTTCCCCCTCTCTCCCCCTCTCTCTGTTTAGGTATTAACTACATCTCTCGCCCTCTCCCTCTTACAGCTACAACGCACCAGATGCTCTTGGCGCGTTAGCTCGCGGACGACCTACCTGCTCACTCCTCTACCCTCCCCACATCACCCATCTCCCCCTCTCCCTCCCTCCTGCTACGTGATTAAATACATCTTCCCCTCTACCTCTACCCAGCTGACACACGGCACAGATGCGCTGGCGCGGAGCTGCCGACGACCTGACCTGTGCCACCTTCCTCTACCATCCCCCTCTCCCTCTTCCCCTTCTCCCCTCTTCCTTCTCCCCTCCCCCCTCTCTACCTCCCCCTCTCCAGCCTCTCCCCTCTCCCCTCTCCCCCTCCTCTCCCTCCCCCTCTCCCCTCTCCCTGCTAGCAGTATTCAACATAATCTTCCCCTCTCCCTCGACACAGCAGACAAAACGCACAGATGCGGCGCGTAGCGGACGAACCTGACCTGCTACTATCCTTCTACTCCCCCTCTCCCCCTCTTCCCCCTCTCCCCCTCTTGCATCCTTCTCTGCACTCTCCCCTTCCCCTCTCTACCTCCCCCTCTCCCACTCTCCCCCTCTCCCCCTCTCCCCCTCTCTCCTCCCCCTCTCGCCCCTCTCCCTGCTAGGTATACTATCATTCCCTCATCCCTCTCGCCGACAACGCACAGATGCCGGCCACCGCGTAGCTGCGCACGACCCTGACCTGGCTACTTCTTCTACCCTCCCCTCTCCCCCTACTCCCCCTCTTCCCCCTTCCCCCCTCATCCCCTCTCTCCTCCCCCTCTCTTCCTCTCCCCCCCTCCTCTCCCCTTCTCCCCCCTCTTCCCTTTTTTGTTAGCGTATTTAACTAATCTTTCCCCTCTCCGCCCCCCCCCCTCTACAGCCGAAACGCACAGATGCCGGGCCGCGGTAGCTGTGACGGACCTGACCTGACTACTTCCTACCTCCCCTCCTCCCCTCTCCCCCTCTCTCCCTCTCCCGCCCCCACTCCCCTCTCTCCTCCCCCTTCCCCCCCTCTCCCTTCTCCTGTAGCTGCAGTATTAACTACATCTTCCCTTCTCCCCTCTACAGCCTGAAACGCACAGCGATGCCGCGCGCGTAGCGTCGGACGACGCTGGACCTGCTACTCCTCTCCCCTCCCCCTCTACCCCCTCTTCTCCCTCTCCCCTCTCCCCTCTCCCTCTCCTCCTCTCCCCCTTCCTTCCTCTCCCCTCTCTCCCCCCTCCCCCTCTCTCTGCTAGCGTGTATTAACTACAGATTCCCGTCTCCCTTACAGCTGACAACGCCACAGATGCCGGCGCGTAGCTGCCGACGACCCTGACCTGCTACTCCTCTCCTCCCCTCTCCCCTCTCCTCCATCTCCCCCTCTCCTCCTCTCTCCTTCTCCCCTCCCCTCTCTTCTGCTACGGTATTAACTTAATCTTCCCTCTCCTCTACAGCTTGACAACGCACAGATGCCGGCGCGTAGCCTGCGGACGACCTGACCTGCTACTTCCTCTACCTCCCCTTCCCCTCTCCCCTCTTCCTCTCTCCTCTCCCCCTCCCCCCTCCCCTCTCATCTGCTATGGTATTAATTATCTCTCCCTCTTCCCTCTACAGCTGACAACGCAACAGTGCCGGCGCGTAGCTGGCGACGACCTGACCTGCTACTTCCTCTCCCTCCCCCTCCCCCCTCTCCCCCTTCCCTTTCCCCTCTCCACCTCCTCCACCCTCTCCCCATTCTCCCCCTCTTCCCTCTCCCCTCTCCCTGCTAGGATTAACTAATCTTCCCCTCTCCTCTACAAGCCGACACGCACAGATGCCGGCCGCGTTAGCCTGCGACGCACCTGACTGCTACTTCTCTCCCTCCCCCTCGTCCCCTTCTCCCCCTTCCCCCTTTCCCCTATCTCCACCTTCTCCACCCTTCCCCTTCTCCCCCTCTTCCCTCTCCCCCTCTCTCTTGCTAGTATTAACTAATCTCCCCCTCTCCCCCTCTCTCACCTCCCCCTCTCGCCTTGCTAGGTATTTAACTAATCTCCCCTCTCCCTCGTACAGCCGACACGCACAGATTGCCGGGGCGTCAGCTGCGACGACTGACCTTGCTACTTCGGCGGCGTGTGCCAAGGAGCGCGACGCGCGGCCGACGTGCGTCTGTCCGACGGACCTGTGCACGCGCGAGGAGACGTCGATGGTTGTCTGCCGGCTCCGGACGGACAAGCGACGTACGGCCTCCGAGTGTCAGTGCGGTGTTCGCCTGCCGTAACCAGAAGGACATCGTGACGGCGTCGCTCGGGCCCTGCTCGGTTAGTTGAGGGGATGGGGCCCGGGGGGCGTCACTATATCATGGGTAATACGGCATATATAGTGACCCCCCGGCGGTGAGGCGGGAGCAGGTGTTGCGAGAATGTTCGTGATGAGATGTGTGTGAGTGTGTGATGTGTGCGCGAGCGGTGTGGCGTATGTTGATGTGAGATGGTCCGGTGGTGTGTGAAGATGTCTGTGTCTTTTATGTGTGCGAGATGTTGTGAGAGATGTGCTGAGATCGCGTGTGTGAAGATGTGTGAAAATGTATGAGAGGATGATATGTGAGAGATGATATGAGAGATGTTGTGAGATCGTGTGAGAGTTGTGGAAGAGATGTGAGAGATTGTATGAGAGATGTATGAGATGTGAGAGATGTGTGAGAGATGTGAGAGATGTATGAGAAATGTGAGAGATGCTATGAGAGATGTGAGAGATGTGTGTGAAGATGTGAGAGATGTTATGAGAATGTGGTGTGAGAGATGTAATGAGAGATGTTATGAGAGATGTATGCAGAGATGTATAAAGATGTGGAGAGATGGTATGAGGCAGGATGTATGAGAGATGTGATGAAGAGATGTATGAAAGATGCTGAGAGATGTATTGAGCAGATGTAATGAGAGATCGTATGAGAGATGTATTGAGATGTGAGAGATGTGTAGAGATGATGAGAGATGTATGAGATGTTATGAGAGATGTATGAGAGATGGTGTGAGAGATGTGATGAAGAGATGTATGATGAGATGTATGAGGAGATGTATGGAATGTATGAGAGATGTGTGAGAATGTATGTGAGCATGTGAGAGATGTATGAGAGATGTCGCTGAGAAGATGTATGAGATTGTATGAGATGTGAGAGATGTGATGAGAGATGTGTGTGAGCATTGTATGAGAGACTGTGAGACGATGTATGAGAGATGTATGAGAGATGTATGAAGAGATGTATGAGAGATGTGAGAGATGCGGAGAGATGTGTATGAGGTATTTGGAGAGATGTGAGAGATGTAATGAGAGATGTGTGAGAGACTGTATGAGATGTGGAGAGATGTGCAGAGATGTATGAAGAGTGCCTATGAGAGAATGTGTGTGATGATTTGAGAGACTGTGAGAGGATGTATGAGCAGATGGTGCGTGTGAGATGTGTGAGATGTGTGAGATGTGTGAGAGATGTGAGAGATGTATGAGAGATGTGTGAGAGATGTATGAGAGATGTATGAGAGATGTGAGAGATGTATGAGAGATGTGTGAGAGATGTATGAGAGATGTATGAGAGATGTGTGAGATGTATGAGATGTGTATGAGATGTGTCCGATGAGTTACATTGTTGATAACACATAACATCGTCACGTTTCTTGCAGAGCCGACGCTGGCGCCGGACACGACTCAGTCGCCGATGCGTCACACGACGATGCGACGCACGACCGACGGAGCGACGACGCGCGACGGTGCGACGCGCGACGACGGTTACCTGACGACCGGAGCGCCACCGCTGACGACGGCTGCGGCGACGGACGAGCCCGAGAGAGAAGGCGAGCGCGCGCGATTACTTTTAGAGAGCGGTTGATTTATTCGGAGGAAGGGAGGAAGGGAGCGAGGGAGGGAGGGAAGGGACGGTTTTGTTTTAATAAAATTATATAAAATATGATGATTAATAAATAATAATAATATAATAATAAATAAATAAAATATAATCATATATAATGTAATGGAAAGATTTCCGGATTGTGGCGCTTCGGAAGAACAACCGTTTCATTGGGCGTTGATCGTGGGAATTATGGCTCAACGTGGGGCGAGAGGAACCCGTCGATGGAAAAGATGTTGAAAGTGAAATTCATACGTGTGTTTTTGTACATTTCTTAAATGTATTTTTTATATTATTGTTATAATGTAGTTCACTTTATTATTTATTATTTATTTATTATACATCTTTATGGTAAACTCGGTAATGTTAGGTTATCATTTACGTCTCTTTCTGTGGCTTTGTGTAGTTGGCTTGTCGTCATGCACCGAAGCAGTCAACTCTGTTATGCGTGCTGTGTAATTTTTATGCTTGCGTGTAGCTCACTGGGTCGTTGTTTGTCGCTGTGTGCAGGTCTCATCGGATCCGTGTGCTTCAGCAAATACGAATGCCGAGTTCCGCTCGCTGACTGCTACCAGGGGCGCTGCCGCTGCCCGAAGCACTACGCTCCCAGCTCTAACAAGGATGTTTGCATCGGTGAGTTACGCCAGATCTCAGTAATCATGCAGCTTAATTTGCGGCCGAGGAGCGTGCTAGAGTGAATACAAGGAGCTAAATATAACAAGGAGAGGAAGCGCCGCCATATCTGGCCCAAATTTGGGTTCGGCAGAGACCTTAGAACAGATTAGTGTTCTATTGTCTCTGGGTTCGGTCTGCACAGCCGTTTCAGCTCATTATGGTCCATAGATGGCGCCCTTGAGGCAAAAAGCGCATAGCCAATCCGCTTCCTATCCTTATAGTTATATAGTTTTAGTATCATCGCCCGAGTGATTATAGGAAATCCTGCGCGCTGATTGGTCGAGACCTAGGTGAATCTATTTCGATAATCACCTCTAGGGTTTACATTGTAGTGGCGCCAAAAATGGCGGCTAGATTTGTAAATGTTACGGAAGCCGAAATTGACAAATTTAAAGAAAATGCTGTCCCCAAAAATACCAAAGATGTGACAAAATTTGGAGTTAAACTATTTAAAGGTAGGTAGTTAAATTCAAGCTTATTATTTCTTTTTGTTACTCTGATTTCCAACAGATGGCAGGCACTACCTAATTAGAAATCAACAGGGACAGTCTATATTACCCCAGTCGTACATGAACTAAAGAATACAATTCTTTACCATTGATTCGAACGTGAAATTAGGAGTTTTAAGACTCAGGGTAAATTCGGGGCTAAAGTCTGTTCAACAAGGTTTGTTTACCGTTTTCCTAACGGTATATGTTGAGTTTGTTGGGGGCAAAATTTGCCGAAATGCAACAATTTGAGTTACCACAAAATGGTTGCCGACACTTGTTTACATCTAATTTTACAGTATCGGTTTCAATTATCGGTTTCGTTCCTATAATCACTCGGGCAATGATACTAAAACAGTTATTCGCCTTAGGCTCGGTTCGCCTCGCCTTCCGCGAATAACTGTTAAATATTTAGCTCCTTGAGTGAATATAGGTAGCGTAACGTGGGCCTGCATGTAAGCCTAGCCGTCTGTGCAGGGTTACGTTATGCGGTATATATCCCTAGTAGAGAGTGATTGCCTCTTTTTTCTTAGCGCTTGCAGTGTGGTCATCCCGTGCGTGGAACTGGTGTGTGTGTGTGTGTGTGTGTGTGTGTGTGTGTGTGTGTGTGTGTGTGTGTGTGTGTGTGTCTGTGCGTGCGTGCGTGCTTGCGTGCGTGCGTGCGTGCATGTGTTTTCGGTGTGTAATCTCGGGTTATTAGGCCTACTCTGCAATGTTGCCTACTCGAGCCACACGATCTTACAAAAATATCTCATGAGAGTCAACTGGTTATTGCGCGATCCATTACGCAATAGTAATCGATTCAGAAAAGTGTGCATACGCGTGTGTGCGCACGTGCGTGTGTGCGTGATGAAACATTTGAATTTGCTGAACGTGAACAGTTGAATGCACAATTCCCACAGAACCATGGCTCACCGTAGTAGAGCTATGTGTTCATCCATCCCATCGGATGCCGTGTTACTGTTTACATATATATATATACAGACGCATTCATAATCGCGTGCAGGGACTACCAGCCAATGCCAAAAATACATTGTCAACCAGTAGATCGCAGTTTATATCGTGTGTGAGCTTTTGCGTGCGTGCGAGCGTACGTGCGTCTGCGTGGGTGTGTGCGTGCATGCGTGCGTGCGGGCGGGCGTGCGTGCTTGCGTGTACGTTTTTCAGCGCCTGTACTATATAGTGTCGCGTTCTTTGACGTCGCCACGTTTCTACCACGTCTCGTGTCCACTCTTTACACTTGGCGACCGCCGTGTGTGCGTGTGTGTGTGTGTGTGTGCCTACCTATCGTGTGTCGAGAATATCTTATTCTTGTTTGCCGTTTGATGTTGTGAATCTGTCACCGGATGTCGCGGTGTGTATCTGTCGGGTGTCGTTACATCCCCCCACCCACCTGGCAGAGCGGTGTCTCACGCTAGGGGGCAACGTGCGCCTGCATAGGTAGACAAGCTTTAGTGTTCTGTTGTGTGAATCCCCGCGTCTCGCCCACATTAAAGGCAAGCCTTCATGTCGCCCTAACCAATCGATGCGCTTCGTCGTCGTTGTTACTGCTATAAGTGTTGTGTTGTGTTGTGTTGTGTTGTGTTGTGTTGTGTCCCAACTTTTTGTGACAAGTACGTTTCGAGACCTGTTGATGTTGACCTATGGCGTGACCTCTGACCGATGTCGTGACCTCTAACTGACGTCGTGACTTTCGACCACCGTCGTGACCTCTGACTGATATCGTGACCTTTAACCGATGTCGTGACCTCAGACAGATGTGACCTTTGACTGACGTCATGATCTCTGACTGATATTGTGACCTCCGACCGACATTGTGATCTCTGACTAACCTTATGACCTCTGACCTATGCCATGACATATGACCAACATTGTGACCTCTGACCAATGTCGTGACCTTTGACCGACGCCATGACCTTTGACCAATGTCGTGACCTCTGACCTATGACCAACATTGTGACCTTTGACTATGCTCTGACCAATGTCGTGACCTTTGACTGATGTTGCGACCTCTAGCTGCTCCTGTGCTGTGCATGGTTACCTACTGCATGTTGTATTGTCTGTATTACTTTGTAGCCGCGTCTGCTGGTATAGCGAAAGGCGACTCTGTCTGTGGCGGCGACTCCTGCCATCGTGGCGCCACCTGCATGAACGTTAACGCCGAGCACTTCAAATGCATATGTCCGATTGGCAGAGGTGGTGCCACCTGCGACGAAGGTGAGACGTCGTTGCGCTATTGCGCATTGCGCAGACGGCCGCTTGTCGCCAGGGGGCAGCGCTGGGAGGCAGGAGAGAATTGCGGCGTGCTCGGCGGCGATTCTCACACTATCTTCGCAGCGGCAAGGCAGACCGGTGCAGTTTCGTTTCATCTTACAATGAAAAAATTCCTTTTGTTTGCGTAAAAAGATTACCACAAAAATTTACGAATTTTCAGTAAAGTATCACAACAAGATGGCCGAAGCTCTAACATATTACGACGGACCGTTTCGCAAAAAAGTTGATGCAATGTAATTGCGACAGTTGATCTGTCGAAATTATTTAACACTAATGACGAATTTGCGTTTTTGGAACATTTTTAACATTTTGCATAAGCGTGACATAAACTTTTCTTCACGGCGCAGTTAAAAGGGTGAAATCATGTTTTAATCTGCTGGCAAACGTGTAAACTGCACCGGTGACTGACAAGCTGTGCTCTCTGTGCCGAAATGTGCAATAATGCGAGAAGTGAAGAGACCTCGTACGTTTCTTCTGGTCATGGGCTCGCGTTGCTGACTCTCTGACCCTCTGTATACTTACTAATGTGTTTCCCCTTCACCTCCCCTGCTGCTTAGAGCCTTAACCGTTGATTGTATTATGGTTGCGTTCTCACCCGTGTATGTATAGAATATGTATATAATGTAAGTATAGTATATATATGTATGTATATATTATACTTACATTATAATATATACATATATATATATAGATTGTAACCGAACCCCCCAACGTTGGTTTGGTACGTCTGCCGCTTTTGCCTTGTTTCCGACGTTTTGTTCTAGACATACACTCTGTTCTCGCTATGTATGACAACACGCTATCAAACGAATTGACATTAGATTTCATTCCCAAAGACTGTAGGGAATTACAGATTATTGCATATTATCGCATGAAAATGTATACATTGTTTGGTATTCTACAAAAATTATATAGATATGTATATTTATATATTTATTCATTTGTTCAATACGATATATATATATGGCTAGGCAGCCAGTCTTTACTAGTCAAACGAGATGTACTGAACTGGTTTCAAATTCAGTAATCAATGATTGCAATGATTGATTAATGATTGATGATTAATGATTAATGATTGCAATGATGCAATTAATGATTGCAAGCAAGGTACGTTTTTTTTTATATACTTATCACTTTGTATAGGCCGTACATTGTAGTTACCCATACAGAAATTAGTGCACGCAACATTACAAAAGCATATGTTTGAAGGTGACGAGAGGGGAATCTGTTGCATGCCAGTGTATCAGTTGGGGATTCTCTGAATAATTTTCTTGCAGACCATTCATACAATATCCCAGCATTTAGTGGCACTTCGTGGATGAGGTTCAAGCACATGATGGCACATAGTCAGGTGAGTGGCCGTGCCACGGACGTTTCTTTTTGTTTTGTTTTTTGTTTTCCCACAACCAGTCAGTCGCCGTTAACAAGACTGCATTCTTCGTTCACCGCTGCTGCGCTCGTCGACTTTTATTCGCTCATTCTTCTGCTAGAAACATTGTGCAGCAATCGAGCTTGCGCATCTTCTTGGGTTAGCTTCTAGATCGTGTACGTGATCAGTGTACGTAGCTTATATTTACTAGTTACACTCTGTAATATCATGCGTTGCTCGTAGGTTACCATTGAGATAGAATTCAAGCCGCTGTACGAAGATGGAATCATTATCTACAATGGTCAGTCCGTGGATGGCAAGGGAGACTTCATATCGCTTGCCATCCGATCGGGATATTTGGAGTACAGGTATAGAAAGAGAATTCGTACCGAAATGTCAACGCGCAACTTCAGAAGGATTAACGTATTTGATGTCAGGTCTGGATGTTAGGAGAGGGAGGTTGAAAGAGAATTTATTAGAAATATTGGCGTATAATAAAGGGAATTTATTATAATTGTGGTTGACCCACAACTTCAGATAGCTTACATGTTATAACATTACTTTCGGATCTCCAGAATCATTCCCTTGCTGCTGCTACTGAGAATATACAATTGACTCAATGACCATTGATACTAGAATTCATTTAGTGACCCACTCTTCTTAAGATCACCTTTCCCAGTGATCCATCTTGCTCCTTGTTACCATCCCTCCTCAGTCACCACCTTCCTTGTTAGCATCCTTCCTTGGACACCCACCTTCCCCTCGTTACCGTCCCTCCCTCAGTCACCCACCTTCCCCTCGTTACCGTTCCTCCCTCGGCCACCCCTTCCCCTCGTTACCGTCCCTCCCTCAGTCACCCACCTTCCCCCTCGTTACCGTCCCTCCCTCAGTCACCCACCTTCCCCCTCGTTACCGTCCCTCCCTCGGACACCCACCTTCCCCCTCGTTACCATCCTTCCTTCGGTGAGGGTACCTCCTCTGTTAACATTCATCACGCTATCAATCGATGTCCGTCTCGTCACGCTATCGATGACGTCTCGTCACGCTATCGATGACGTCTCGTCACGCTATCGATGACGTTCGTCACGCTATCGCTGACCGTTTCGTCACGCTATCGATGACGTCTCGTCACGCTAAGCGATGACGTCTCGTCAGCTATCGATGACGTCTGCTCACGCTACTCGATGACGTTCGTCAGTCTATCGATGACGTCTCGTCACGCTATCGGTGAGTCTCGTCACGCTAATCGGTGACGTCTCGTCACGCTATCGATGACGTCTCGTCACGCTATCGGTGACGTCTCGTCACGCTATCGATGACGTCTCGTCACGCTATCGATGACGTCTGCGTCACGCTATCGGTGACGTCTCGTCACGCTAACGATGACGTCTCGTCACGCTATCGATGACGTCTCGTCACGCTATCGATGACGTCTCGTCACGCTATCGTGACGTCTCGTCACGCTATCGATGACGTCTCGTCACGCTATCGATGACGTCTCGTCACGCTATCGATGACGTCTCGTCACGCTATCGATGACGTCTCGTCACGCTATCGATGACGTCTCGTCACGCTATCGATGACGTCTCGTCACGCTATCGATGACGTATCGTCACGCTATCGATGACGTCTCGTCACGCTATCGTGACGTCTCGTCAGCTATCGATGACGTTCGTCACGCTATCGGTGACGTCTCGTCACGCTATCGATGACGTATCGTCACGCTATCGATGACGTCTCGTCACGCTATCGGTGACGTCTCGTCACGCTATCGGTGACGTCTCGTCACGCTATCGGGACGTCTCGTCACGCTATCGATGACGTCTCGTCACGCTATCGGTGACGTCTCGTCACGCTATCGATGACGTCTCGTCACGCTATCGATGACGTCTCGTCACGCTATCGATGACGTATCGTCACGCTATCACTGATGTTTCGTCACGCTATCAATGACGTCTTCGTAGGTTCGACTGGGCGACGGAGCCGTCGTCATCAAGTCGGAAACCCCGCATCGAGCTGCGGCGTTTCTACTTCGTCACGCTGAGCCGCTTCAACCAGGATGGTCGCATGAAGATAGAGGGCGTGGGGAGGTGAGCGGACGCAGCGAGGGCAAGCTGAAGTCACTCGACGTCAAGCGTCCGATGTTCCTCGGCAACGTGCCGCAAGCTACGCCCGGTAGGTGCTAGAGAGAGAGGGGGAGAGAGAGAGAGAGAAGGGGGAGGGAGGGAGAGAGAGAGAGAGAGAGAGAGGGGGAGAGAGAGAAGGGAGAGAGAGAGAGAGGGGAAGGAGAGAGTGACGTCAAGCGTCTGATGATCCTCGGCAATGTGTCGCAAGCTACGCCCGGGTAGGTGCTAGAGAGAGAGAGAGAAGGGGGAGGGAGGGAGAGAGAGAGAGAGGGGGAGAGAGAGAGAGAGGGGAAGGAGAGAGTGACGTCAAGCGTCTGATGTTCCTCGGCAACGTGCCGCAAGCTACGCCCGGGTAGGTGGTAGAGAGAGAGGGGGAGAGAGAGAGAGAGAAGGGGGAGGGAGGGATAGAGAGCTAGAGAGAGGGGGAGAGGAAGAGAGAGCGAGAGAGCGAGAGAGCGAGAGAAAGAGAGAGAGTGAGAGAGCGAGAAAGAGCTGGATGGAGGGAGAGGATGAGAAAGCGCTTGGTAGAGATAGCGAGAAAGAGATAGAGAGGGAGAGAAGAGGGGAGAGAGAGGTGATGGAGAGAGAAAATGAGCTAAACGTACCATACTTTACCGCTGAGTCTTACATTGGAATTACGCCGCAGGTGATGAATCAAAACTCACATGACCTGCTGCCACTCACTATCTACAAGAATATCAACGCGAACTCTCCATCGTAGTAACTCGGCATAGAGTGGAATTACCTGCGCGCAGCTGTGTCTGAGACGAGGGTTATCGCACGAGATTGAAACCCTGTCATTTGTATCGCATGGCCGTCGCCTAAAAGCGGCCACACGCGCGCGCGCACGCACGCACGCACGCACTCACGCACTCACACACACACACACACAACACATTACGCCGCCGCCGCGGCTTATTCCGCAACGCCGAAGGCGACGAGAGTCGTGTCCGCGAAAACACAAATTGATCCACTCTGCTCATCACGTAATCATCAGGGGCGAGTTAGGCGCGGACGCCGGGGGCACACGGGCGTATGATGTAGTAACGCTCGGCCACGGGTTGTCACAACAGCAGCTGCGCGTCGCGCGAACCTAGGATATAATAGGCCAGTGGTTGTTAGGATCCGCGTCGGGTGCGTAACGAAGCGAAATGATCTAAAGCACCCAATGTATATTATGCATTAACACCGGAATGGCAGTGTGTGGTAGGACCTCTGCTCGTGTGTGTTCGTCCGGAGTGCGTGCGTGTGTGCATCAGTATATGTGTGAGTGTGTTTGCCCGCGAGTGCGTGCGTGCGTGTGTGCATCTGTATATGCGTGCGTGTGTGCATCAGTATATGCGTCAGTGTGTGTGCCCGCGAGTGCGTGTGTGCGTGGTCGCGAGTGCGTGCGTGCGTGCGTGCGTGCGTGCGTGCGTGTGCGTGCGTGCGTGCCGTGCGTGCGTGCGTGTGTAACAAGGAATGCATGTGTGTAGTCAATATAGCGTGTAAGTGTAGTCCATAATGATAAGCATGTGATATATATATATTATATATAGCAGGCCCGTAGCCAGGGGGGGTTCGGGGGGTTCGAACGAACCCCCCCCCGAGCCCCTCCCCCCCAAGCAAAAAAAATTTTTTTGGAAGATTTGCTAGAATTTCACCTCAGGTCGCTCCATTTTAGTGTAATAATTGCAAAATCTCCATCGTGCGGAGGGTGAACAGTGAACACCCCCTCCCACACCCTCCCCGCTCGGTCGCTTGGCTCCCTCGCCTGGTTGCTTCGCGCCCGAGCAGGGGCGTGTACAGGGGGGGGTCCAGGAGTCGCGACCCCCCCTTGCTCGCGCAGAAACGCATCTGAGGGGGTGTAATTTTAAAAAATTTCTGGGGGAGGGCCCCCCCAGACCCCCCCTTCGCGTGCTCGCAACTATGGGTTACGGTTAGACCCCCTGTTACAAATCCTGTACACGCCCCTGCCGAGCAAATTGTCAACATTGAAAAACGAACCCCCCCAATAGAAAGCTGGCTACGGGCCTGTATAGAGAGAGAGAGAGAGAGAGAGAGAGAGGAAAGTGAGAGGAGAGAAGAGACATCGCATTTCCTCCTTATATATATATATATATATTGCTATGCATGCATGCACGTATCAATTTGTCTCCCCCCTTCCTCCCTCCCCTGATATACTGTCATTAGTCGACCTGTGTGCTATGATGGGTTTCTCTCCCTACAGGGTCATGGAAAACATGGGTGTTAGCCTTGGGCTGGTTGGCTGCATACAGTCGCTCAAGATAAACAGTAAGGAGTACGATCTTGTCTACCCAGGATCGCTGGATATTGAAGATGGAGCTGAAATAGGTGTGTATATTCTCTAGCAAGCTCATCTTTTGCGGCTACATATGCTATTAGCATAACAATCAAGAGATAACGGAGTAGGTTGGGTGAGTGTGCGTCGTAAGCGTAGACATACTACAGAGTTCCGCATCACCTTATATGCCAGTTGCGACTCACTTCTCGTGATATGAAACACGTCTGTTGTTGTCCCAGAAAGGACCAGAATTAGTTAGAAGATTGAATAGTGCTTGAGGGTGACAAATAATCTATTGTAGGTAGTTGCACAGTTGATAGATAGTATCACAAGTGGTAGATTCGGGGATATACTACACGTAGTCCTTTCCTATAGCAGCGTAGCATATCTTCAGCTGTAATATCTGTTGGGTAGTAAGACCGTGTAGGCAGTAAGACTGCCCCAACCAGGTCGTTATTTTCAGTTGCCAACCTCTGCGAGTTGGGTTTTTAGCTCACCTTGACATCGTCAAGCTGAGCTATTGCCATGGGTCGTCGTCCGTCGTACGTCCATCCGTCCGTCAACATTTGGCTACGGTCAACGATAACTCAGGAACCGTTTGACCCACATGTTTGAAATTGGGTATAGTTGTTACTGCTATGCTCCCATATTAAACGTCCTATTTTGGAGCACGCCAGTCGACGTACTTTCGAGCCACGGCAATTTTTTTGCCAAAAACGGGAATTGCCATTAGTCAGTTGAGGTTTAACGGATTTTGCTCATTTTTGGTATGTGAATGAATAAGGGCTAGGGGTTTTGATATTTAAAAAAAAATTATGCAAATTAGGTAGGAATTGGCAATTATATAGCATATTATATAGACACGCAGATAACAAACAGTCTGTGGTGTCACATTCGTCTGGTTCATTTGACAAGATTTCATTGACAATATCTTTAATGCAAAATTACTACTTTCTCTTCCTCTCTCTCCTCTCTTGATCACACTTACTCGCTCTCTCTCTCGCACTTTCTCCCATTTCACTCAGCACCTTCCCCCCCCCTCTACATCTCGCTCTCTCTCTCTCTCAACACTGACCGCCCTCTCACCCCTCTTCTTCTGTGCATTTCAGCGTGCGGATGCTCCAAGTTCGGCTCGGTGCGTGACGACTGCGAGCAGATGACAGGTCGCTGCGTCTGCCGTACGGGCGTCTCCGGTAACAAATGCAACTCGTGCACCAACGACGGAGAGATGCTCGGGCCGAATGGCTGTGCCGCAGGTAAGTTACAGGCGCGTGCATGCGTCACTTGTCACATGTCTTGTGGATGGCACCTTGTCACACTGTTACATATGCTGTGGATGGGGACGACGATGTCTCATTGTTATGTATGTTGTGGATGGGGGGGGGCCATGTCTCATTGTCACTTACTCTACCCACTACGCTAATCTTACCTCTCTCCCTCTCCGCGTGCGCAGCCGACAACGCACAGATGCCGGCGCATAGCTGCGACGACCTGACCTGCTACTTCCTCTACTCTCTCTCTCTCTCTCTCTCTCTCTCTCTCTCCCTCTCTCTCTCTCTCTCTCGCTCTCTCTCTCTCTCTCTCTCTCTCTCCTCTCCTCTCCTTTTCTCTCTCTCTACCTTCTCTTCCATAATACGCTCTCTGTCTACCCAAACCTCTACGCCACACCGAATCTACTCAAGCATCCATGCACCTATACTCTATCCTCTCTCACGCGCGCCTCACACGCACAGTGTGTCCTTCTTTACATCGGCATCTCGCTAATTCAATAACGGCGCTAGCACGTGGGGACAAATCGGTGAACCTTCTAAAATTTTCAGTGACTGCGTGCATCATCGTCTTCACATGCGACACTGAGCGAGCTTGAGCTGCATATATAGCACCGCGAAGATAATATTTGTGGAAAAATGTTATTTTTTTTTAGTTGTGTAAATTTCTTTGAAGTTTCTCGCGGGCAGCTGGTGGGAGAGATTGCGCGGCAATACTAGTTAATATATGCGCAGATCAATTCCGTGTGCATCGAAATTAGTAGAAGCTGTAACTTGATTACTGTCATCAGTATGCACGCACGTACATGTGGAGATGTACGGATGTGCTTCCCTAGACCCTTCCCGCACCCACACACGCACAGACACACGAGCATGCACTCACGTATACCCGCACATACACGCACAGACGCGCGCACGTACGCACGCACAAACACACAGACACGCACGCACGCACATACACAGACATGCATGCACGCACGCACTCACGCACAGACACGCACAGACACACAGACACGCACGCACTCACGGACGCGCACGCGCGCGCGTAGCAATCCACACATTACACTCGACGCTTTTCAATCACACTCCACGAAATCGGACGCAGCATATTTATCGTCGTCGTCGCCTCGCCGATTTCTACGACGCGCTCGCTCGCCGACGGCCGACGCCGCCGCCGCCGCCGACGACGCCGACGACGACCGGTAGATTAATACTAGCTATCGAGATTAATGACTCGTGCAAAGCCGCGCAATGAGAGAGAAGCGCACGGCCGCCGCTGCTGCCGCTGGCGCTACTGGTGCTGCTACTGCTGCTACTGCTGCTGCCGCTGCTGCTACTGATGCTGCTACCGCTGCTGCTGCTGCTTCTGCTGTTGCTGCTGCTGTTGCTGCTACTACTACTACTACTACTACTGCTGCTGCTGCTGCTGCTGCTGCTGCTGCTGCTGCTGCTGCTGCTACTACTACTACTACTACTACTACTACTACTACTACTACTACTACTACTACTACTACAGCTGCTGATGCTAGTGGTAGTGGTGTCGCTCCTGCTACTGCT